>NW_022983267.1:0-70027 GCF_011762595.2 Tursiops truncatus | reverse complement strand
AGATAGATCAGATCTTGGGTCACAAATAAAGCCTCAGTAATTAAGAAAACTGAAATCATATCAAGCAGCTGTTCCGACCACAATGCTATGAGATTAGAAATCCAATTACAGGGGAAAATAACGTAAAAAACAAAACACATGGAGGCTTAAACAATAAGTTCTAAATACACAAGCAGATCACTGAGGAAATCAAAGAGGAATACCAAAAAAATACCTAGAGACAAATGACAAACAAAAACACGCATGATCCAAAAACCTATGGGTATGCAGCAAAAACAGTTCTAAGAGGAAGTTTTTTTATAGCAATACAAGGCTACCTCAAGAAACCAGAAAAATCTCAAATAAACAATCTAACCCTACACCTAAAGCTAACTAGAGAATGCAAGATACAAAACCCAAAGTTAATAGAGGAAAGAATCATAAAGATCAGAGCAGAAATAATGAAATAAAAAACAATAGCAAAGATCAATAAACTAAAGCTGCGCTTCTTTGAGAAGATAAAACAAAAATGATAAACTTTAGCCAGACTCAAGTAAAAGAGCGAGAGAGGACTCAAATCAATAAAATTAGAAAGGGAAAGCAGGAGAAGTTGCAACAGGACCACCCACAGCGAAATACAAAGGCATCCTAAGAGACCTCTACAAGCAACTCTATGCCAATAAAGGACAACCTGGAAGAAAAGGACAAATTCTTAGAAAAGATATAACCTTCCAAGACTGAACCGGGAAGAAATAGAAAACTATGAACAGACCAATCACAAGTAATGAAATTGAAAGTAGTGATTAAAAATCTTCCAAACAAACAAAAGTCCAGAACGAGATATGGACATAAGAGGTGAGATTCTATCAAAATTTAGACAAGAGCTAACACCCAATCTTCTCAAAACTCTCAGAACTTTTCAGGGGAAGGCAACACTTCCCAAACTCATTATATGAGGCCACAATCACCCTGATACCAAAACCAGACAAAGATACTACAGAAAAAGAAAATTAGAGACCAATATCACTGATTAATATAGATGTAAAAATCTTCAACAAAATACTAGGAAACAGAATTAAACAAAACATTAAAAGGATCCATGCACCATGATCAGGTGGGGTTTATCCCCAGGGGATGCAAAGAATTCTTCAATTACACAAATCAATCAATGTGATACACCATATTAACAAATTGTAGAATAAAAATATGATCATCCCAATAGATGCAGAAACGCTTTTGACAAAATTCAAACACCAATTTATGATAAAAGTCTCCAAAAAGGGGCATAGAAGAGGAATCTACCTCAACATAATAAGGCAGTATATGACAAACCACAGCCAAACCTCCTTCTCATAGCTGAAAAACTAAAAGCATTTCCTCTAAGATCAGGAACAAGACAAGGATGTCACTCTCACCACACTATTATCAACATAGTTTTTGGAAGTCCTAGACACAGTAATCAGAGAGAAAAAGAAATAAAAGAGATACAAATTGGAAAAGAAGAAGAGTAAAATTGCACTGTTTGCCAAATGGACACGATACTTACACATAGTGTAATCTAAAGATGCCACCAGAAAACTACCAGAGATAATCAATGAATTTGGAGAAAGTTTAAGGATACAAAATTAATTGCCCCTCACAGAAATCTCTTGCCCATTCCTATACATCAACAATGAAAGATCAGAAAGAGAAATTAAGGAAACAATCTCATTCACCATTGCAACAAAAAGATAAAAATACGGCAGAATGACCTACATAAGGAGGTCAAAGACCTGTACTCCAGCAAAACTATAAGACACTGCTGAAAGAAATCAAAGATGATATAAACATATGGAGTGTATAAACCATGTTCTTGGATTAGAAGAATCAATATATGTGAAATGACTATAGTACCAAAAGGCAAGCTACAGATTCAATGCAATCCCTATCAAATACCACTGGCATTTTCTACAGAACTAGAACAAAAAAATCTTAAAATTTGTATGGAGCAAAAAAGACCCCGAATAGCCAAAGCAGTCTTGAGGGAAATAAAAGAGCTGGAGGAATCAGACTTCCTAACTTCAGACTATACTACAAAGCTACAATATCAGACTATATGGTACTTGGCACAAAAACGAAATATAGATCAAATTGAACAAGATAGAAAGCCCAGAGATAATCCTACGTACCTATAGGCTAACTCATCTATGACAAAGGAGCAAAGATATACAATGAAGAAAGACAGTCTCTCAGTAAGTGGGTGCTGGGAAAACTGGACAACTACACATGAAAGAATGAATTAGAACACTCCATAAACACCATACACAAAAATAAAACCAAAATGAATTAGAGATCTAAATGTTAGACCAGACACTATAAAATTATTATTAGATAGAAAACATAGGCAGAACACTCTATGACATAAATCACAGCAAGATCCTTTTGACCCACCTCCTAGAGAAGTGGAAATAAAACAAAAATTAAAACAATGGTGACCTAAATAGATCACAAACTTCAAAGCTTTTGCACAGCAAAGGAAAACATAAACAAGACGAAAATACAACCCTCAGAATGGCGAGAAAATGTTTTCAAATGAGCACATGACAAAAGATTAATCTCCAAAATTTACAAGCAGCTTGTGTATTGTAGCTCAATATCACAACAACAAACAACACAATCCAAAATGGGCAGGAAGACCTAAATAGACATTTCTCCAAAGGAGATATACAGATTGCCAATAAACACATGAAAGGATGCTGAACATCCTAATCATTAGAGAAATGCAATCAAAACTACAGTGAGGTATCAACTCCCCCAGCAGTCAGAATGGCAATCATCAAAAAATCTACAACAATAAATGCTGGAGAGGCATTTACTGGAGAAAAGGGAACATTCTTGCACTGTTGCTGGAATGTAAATTGCTATACCCACTAGGGATAACAGATATAAGAGGTTCTGAAAAAAAACTAAAAATAGAAGTACCATCCGACCCAGACAATCTCAATACTGGGATTTGCCATGAGGAAAACCATATTCAAAAAGAGTTCATATACAACAATGTTCATTGCAGTTCTACTTACAATAGCCAGGACATGCGAAGCAACCTAAGTGTCATCGACAGATAAATGGATAAAGAATATCTGGCACATATATAAATGGAATATATACTCAGCCCATAAAAAGAACAAAACTGAGTTATTTGTAGTGAGGGGGGATGGACTTAGAGTCTGTCCTACACAGTGAAGTAAGTCAGAAAGAGAAAAATAAATACCGTGTACTAACAGAGATATATGGATCTAAAGAAAAAGTTTATGAAGAACCTAGGGGCAGACAGGATTAAGGACACAGACATAAGAAAGGACTTGAGGAACACGGGGAGGGGGAAGGGTAAGCTGGGACGAAGTGAGAGAGTGCCATGGACATATATACATTACCAAATGTAACATCGATAGCTACTGGGAAGCAGCCCATAGCACAGGTAGATCAGCTCGGTGCTTTGCGACCACCTAAAGGGGTGGGATGTGGAGGGTGGGAGGGAGATAGTAAGAGGGGAGGGGATATGGTGATATATGTATATGTATAATTGATTCACTTTGTTATACAGCAGAAACTAACACTCCATTGTAAAGCAATTATACTCCAATAAAGGTGTAAAAGGAAAATAAAAAAGAAAGAAGCCCAGAGATAAACCTACCACCCTATGGTCAACTAATCTATGACAAAGTAGGCAAGACTATACAATGGAGAAAAGACAGTGTCTTCAATCAGTGGTGCTGGGAAAAATGGACAGCTACATGTAAAAGAATGAAATTAGAACACCCCCCTAACACCATACACAAAAATAAATTCAAAATGGATTAGAGGACCTTAATGTAAGACCGGAACAGTATAAAACTCTTAGAGGAAACATAGGAGAATACTCTAACATAAATCACAGCAAGATCTGTTTTGATCACCTCCTAGAGTAATGACATAAAAAAGAAAACTAAAACAAATGGGACCTAATGAAACGTAAAAGCTTTGCAAAGCAATGGAAAACTACAAACACAAAAAGACAACCCTCAGAATGGGAGAATATATTTGCAACTGAATCAATGGACAAAGGATTAATCTCCAATATATATAAACAGCTGATGCAGCTCAATATTAAAAAAACAAACAACCCAATACAAAAATGGGCAGAAGATCTAAATAGACATTTCTTCCAAAAGATGTAGAGATGGCCAAGGAGCACATGAAAGCTGCTCTACATCACTAATTATTAGAGAAATGCAAATCAAACTACAATGAGGTATCACCTCACACCTGTTTAGAATGGGCATCATTGAAAATCTACAAACAAAAAATGCTGGAAAGGGTGTGGAGAAAAGGAACCCTCTTCCACTAATTGTTGGGAATATAAATGATACAGTCATTATGGAGAACAATATGGAATTTCTTAAGAAACTAAAAATAGAATTACCATATGATCCAGCAATCCCAGTACTGGACATATACCCAGACAAAACCATAAATCAAAATAGTCATTCACCGCAATGTTCATTGCATCACTATTTACAATATCGAGGTAATGGAAGCAACCTAAATGCCCACAGGACAGACGAATGCATAAAGCTGTGGTACATATATAAATGGACTATTAAGCCATGAAAAGGAATGAAATTGGGTCATTTGTAGAGACGTCGATGGATCTAGAGGACTGTCATACAGAGTGAAGTAAGTCAGAAGAGAAAAACAAATCTTGTATATTCACTGCATATATGTGGAACCTAGAAAAATCGTACAGATTAACCATGTTTGCAAGGCAGAAATAGAGACACAGATGTAGACAACAAACTGTATGGGACACAAAGAGGGGAAAGCCTATGTGGGGGGGTGGTCGGTGGGAGGAGTTGGAGATTGGATTGGCATGTATACATTTATATGTATAAAACTAGATAACCAATAAGAACCTGCTGTATAACAATAAATAAATTCAAAATTAAAAAGAAATAAAATTTTTTAAAATAAAACAGAAAAAACAAGTTATTCCCTTCACATACATGTATTTATATGAATAATTATTTCCATGCTTATATCTGTAAATACAAAAAAGAGGAATAAAATCTACCTTGAACAAAAACGAAAAGAGAAAAAAAAACAGAACCCACCAGTTACACAGAGGAAAACCGTATCAGGCACTTGCTCCAGTTGTAAACAATTCTGAATGTTGGTCAGTGGTGGGGAATCGTCTCCCATTCAGCCAGCAGCCCCCACCCAAAAAGCGTCCTCATTGCAAAGCTGGGGCACCGTGCCGAGGCATCTGTGAGTAAACGTGAGATGAGCCCCAGGCCAGTTGCTGCTGAACTATTCCACCCGTTCCCAGGTAAAACACCTGAATATATACAAGGACTTGAAAGCCTAGAGGAAGGGCCATAGAGCCACACGAGTGACAGCATGCCGGCCGACTTGGTGCCTGCAGGCCAGCCAGGATGGTCCTGGCCCTGGGTGCTCTTCTGGAAGATTTCCATTTCCTGCCTGAGATACCCGTCCTGTCCCTGCCCCCACTGCTTTTTTCCTTCCTCACCTCTGCCCAGGGAGAAATTCCAGCAGCAGGTATGGGTGACACATCCTCTTCTTAGCAGGTGGCAAGGCTGGCAACTGCTGCAGAAAGTCCAGCAGAGCCCCACTCACACTGGGCCACCCACAAAGCCGTGGCCTCTCACTCCCTCCCACCAGCCCAGCCCCGAGACTGCTGACAGGGCAGAGAAAATGGCGTCAGGCACGGCTGCAGGGGCTCTTGCTGCCTGGAGTGGTATTTATATTGATCTCAACCCAGGCACACCTGGGGAGGGCTGCCGGCACGGTAAGGCTGCCCAGGTCAGCCAATCATCACCCCTCAGGGGCTCACAGTTGCAGAAAATGGAACTTGCTGAACTGGCCAGGTCCAAGGAACAGGTGTGGGCTCCTGAGAGTCAAGATAGACAAGGGGCTGCAGCTTTGGCTTGTTTTCTAATCATTTTATCTGGCCCATGAGTGGGAGACAACTTCAAGAAAACCCTCTCCTAATGAGAGGAACCCAGGAGTCAGGAGAGAGCAGGGTGGGTGGTGGTTGGAGACAGAGGCCTGGTGCCCCGGGTGCAGTGGAAGTCTCTGGAAGACCAGGTGGAGGGAGGCCGTACAGAGTGATGCCCAGGGTCACAGACCTGTCGCAGCTGCTGTTTGTTAGTTCAAGTCCTGCTCTGAGGTGCTCTGTGTCAGCTCTGAGCGACAGGTGAGCTGGGGGTGCTCTGGCAATGAGGGCTATGTGCACGGGTCCTGTGTGCCCAGCCCTGCCACGGTACCTGCAAGGGTAGCTCTGTATCCTGGGAGGGGCCTGACCACGAGAGCCCCGTGGGCTGCTGGGGACCTGGTAAAGGATGTCAGGACAGTCAGTGAAGCCCCGAGGATATACCTCCAGCTGCTCCTAATTCCTACCACCCATGCTGGTCATTCTACCAACCACCAGGACATGGTATTCTGTATTTGTCTTCAATGATGCCTTCTTTTGTATTCCATTAGTCCCAGAGTCACAAGAAATTTTGGCTTGTGAGTGGCAGGACTCAACATACAACTAAAACAATACTTCCGGGCCGTCTGGCCCCAAGGGTGCAAAAATTCCCACACCGTCTTTGGGGAAAGCTTAGCTAAAGACCTAAAAGTTCTACCTCTGGAAAAGGAAACCCTCCTTCAATACGCAGATGACATTCTGATCGCCAGCCCTACTAAGGAGGCCTCTGAACTACCAAGCCAATAAAGGATAGAAGTCGTCCAAAAAGAAGCTCAAATATCACAGACTGCGGTAACCTGCCTGGGCTTCATTCTCACAGAAGGTCGGAGAAGCCCATCCCAGGAAAGGGAAGAAACCATTTTCAGCCTTACCCCTTTCTCAAACTAGAAGACAGCTTAGGGGTTCCTGGGGAGGCCAGGGTTTGCTGCTTCTGGATCCCTAACTATAGTCTACTAGCTGGGCCTCTATATGAAACACTGAAAGGAAAAGATGATGATCCTTTTGAATAGAATCCAGAAGTGGCCTTTCAAGAATGGAAAGAGCAGTCAATTCAGACCCTTGCCCTGGAACTCCCTAATTTAGCTAAACCCTTTGACCTTTACATTCCCGGTGAAAGGTGAATCGCCATTGGAGAATTAGTGCAAAAACTGGGACCACTTGAAATGGAACAATGCAAGAATGCCATCCAGGTAGGATAAACTACGGTCACTAAGGGGCTTGGCCTACTGCCACATCTGGCCAAGATACTGGCGGTATCTAAAAACCTGGAAATCAGCAGCCCAAAAGGCCACCTCCCTCCTAAGGGAAAAGGACCCCACGTGGTGATCCTAACCACCAACCATGCCCTGAAGTTGCAGGGTTCGCTCCGTGGGCACACCGACCTCGAGTGAGGAGGCCCTTCCAACTCCACCATCCAGAGAGATAACCGGGGGCAACAGGGCACCATGACGACTCGTGTGAACATCACTTGACCTGGAGTTTCTCTCATAAAACAACAAGAGTGTGTCCCAAAAGAGTAGACTACTGCTTGCAGGACTTACTGCACCCAGAGGGGAGCTAATAATCTTGGCGGGGGAACCGTATATCACACTGTCACCATAGAAAAGCCTACAGACACCGTGATGATGGTGGCCAATAAGACCGGCTGGACTCCTGTTTACTTCAAAAGGCTGTTGACTCAGTAGGCCATCATGGTCCTTGATCACCACTGACCCTGGACTGTCTGGGAGTTGAGCGGGCAGGGCTCTGACACCTGGTGCTGTTTGTACGTTAATTCAGGGGCCTAATTGAAGAAAGCACAGACTACTGGTCAGAGCATCTAGGCTGGCAGAAACGGTCAGCCTAAGGTGGCCGAACAAATGTGGGGTGGGGTGAAACCAGCCCCCACAGCGTCTCTGCACATCTCTTTCCTGGACCCTTAAAGGTCATTAACACTTAAAGGTCTATAACACTTCCAATGCTGGTGCTCAGGTGGACGAGCAAGGAGGCAGGGGGGCCTGGGGACAATCAACGTCACCTGGAGGCTGCTGGGGAGAAGTTCTGACCCTCGCCCCTGGGTATGAGGGCTCCCAACTCAGCACTCAGCAGTTACAGAAGAAGGGTCTGCACCCTCAGCACTCCAAGAATGAGGAACGGGACAAAAGGCAGAGGAGGAGTTTGTCCCCAGCAAAGCCCATTAAAAATCCCTGGGAGATAAAAATAGAATCTGGGCAATAAAGTCAAGTCTAACCTTTTTTATCCTTTGTGCTTTGTCTAATTTCATGTACTCCTAGGGTCTCGCATGCAGAGGTTCCACACCCGGCACTTCAGACCAGATTTCCTAGTGCAGAATGGCTGGGTCGACACCTCAGCTCCTGGGGCCCAGTGCAGACTCCACGATATAGAGCCTGAGCTGCAGCCAACCCAGCCCTTGAAAGCTCTGTCCCCTCCCTCCCACTGACTCTGACAGGATCTCTACACAGCAGCCCAGCCCACAGCCCACGGGGTAGTGCATGCTCTCACCTCTCCATTCTCTGATCAAAATATAAAGTTTCCTTTGCCTGTGAACCAAACTCAGTCTCGATCTGTTGGCCCCAATGACACTGGGCAGGGGGACACTTGTTGGGGTCCACTCTGGAGGATCAGTAACAGAAATTGAGACTATTGTAACCTCAATGAACAGATGTGTGAGCCAAACTGTAGTTAACATAGAACAGTGTATAAGGCTCGGGTAAAATAAGATGTTTCTAACACTTCCATTTGATATTTCTATCACTTTATTATAAGCAAGTTCAGTGAAAGGGTTTGTCTTATTTGTCAGGTCAATATTAGAGAAACGAAGTGATTTCTTTCCAAGGATGTACATCTAATAATCTTGGTTAAAGCTTCAATCTTGTTTTAAATGCTTTTCCATTGAAAATGATACCTCTCTTTCAGCTCCCCCATTTCTGAGAAGTATAAAATCTTATAATTTATTATTACCAAGGGGAAAGGTGGGAGGAGGGATAAATTAACAGTTTGGGATTAACACATACACACTGCTATGTATAAAATAGATCATCAACAAGGAACTACTGTATAGCACAGGGAACTACACTCAACATTTTGCAATAACCTATAAGGGGAAATAATCTGAAAAAGAATAGATATTTTTATTGACATCATCTATCAATGACAGTTAAAGTGTAGCCTAAGGGAAGCTGGTGGTGAGTGCTTCTGACCCTGAAGACTTCAATCATCTAAAGTTTGGACTCTGCCTACTTCCCAAGGCCCTTAATGAACATATGTGTAGCCATAGCTTAAAAAATTCCCCAGTTTGGGTTTCGGGGAGACACTGATTTTGAAAAAGCCCTGGTGTTCTCCTTACATGAATGGGACTCTTCCTACTGCTAAAACATGTCTGTCACACCCAGAGGATAGTATACCGTCTGATCGGGAAGAGTTTGGAAAAGGCATCTCATCTCCTCATCTCCTGGTGCTCGGGTTCACCCCTCCAGCGTCTTTACTAACAGTCTCCCCACTTGGAGATGTCAGCACTGTCAACATCCTGTTGCGTACAGTTTGGAATTTGTCCAGAGGATGAAGCGGAAGGATGAGGAACAATGAGAGACAAGTCCTAGGTGTTCAGACAGGCACATGTCACTCTAATTTCCAATCAGGAAGACGAATTGACCAAAGGCTAGGGTTGCCCATGGAAACAGTATAGGGCTTGAGGAAATCCCGCTGCTTTGTGGCCAGTTCCCATAAACACAAGTTGAACAATGGAACTCAGGGGCAGTAAAATTCACGAAACTGCAGAGTTGAAAATATCCATCACTGAAAAATGTCTTGAGGAAAGTCAGAGAAAAGGACTTGTAAGCAAGGGAGAATGGCAGGAAAGGGATTTGAGGAGGTAGAAAGGACTCGCCATTAAGCACAAGAAAAGGAGCTGAACATTGCCAACATTGCAGTTGGCCAAAAAGGGTGTATGCGTTCTTTTCTGTATATATTCAAGAAAAGGGCATACACTTTTTTAGCCAACCAAACAGGTGGGCACTGGAAGTCAATACTACAAAAGATATCACTTCGCATCAGTCAGAAGAGCCATCCTCATAAAGCGTAAACAACAGAAATGCAGGACAGGGCAACGAGAAGAGGGAGCCCTGTGAGACTTATAGTGGAAATGTATATTGCCAACGGCCATTCTGGAGAAGTGTATTGTGTTTACTAAAGCATCTAAAAAATGAGCTACAGAGCATAGGGCACTTGCACTCATGGGCGTATATCTTGGGAAAAACAAAAATCGAGAGGACACAGGCACCCCAATGTTTACCCCCTCTCTGTTTAAAAGATCCTCGACTAGGATATAACTTAAATGTCTCTGGAGGGAAAAAATGGATAGAGATGTGGTACTTAGGTAGAGTGGAATATTACTCAGCCTGGAAATCAATGAAATATGGCCAGTTGTAACAACTCCAGGAGGAGTTACGTATGATCATTCTAAGTGACAGAATTCAAAAGAAAAAGACACATATCATAAGATATCACTTAAAGGTGGAATCCAAAATGGCTACACATGAAATAAATTACAAAACAAAAACATAGTCAAATATGTAGAAAACACGCATAAGGCTGCTAAACGGGAAAGGTGGGGAGGGGTGAGGCATCATCCAGGAGGTTGAAATTAGCAAAGATACCATTCCAAATACCAAACTGATAATCAACAAGGCCTACACGGTAGCTAAAAGAACTGCACTCAGCACACTCAAGTCACCGGAAAAGAATATATACGACTGGTAAGAATCTGAAAAAGAATTTATTTGATGTCTCTCTGTACGTGAATCAAGTGGATGTACAGCAGCAAGAAACAGAGCTTTGAAAATCAGCTGTAACCAATATAGTAATAAATTGAAAAAAATAAACGACAGAGAGACAGAGAAAACCTCTTACAACTTTTCCTCAGGGACGGTGATGCAACATGGATTGAACACATCTAGACCCACAGCAGGATGAGACATAAGGCTGGAAACTGTTTGCGCTAAGAGAAATGTGAGGTTGGGTGAGGAAATGCACACCCTTTAAAGTAATACTACCTGGTACCCATTCAATGGGTCCCAAATCTGCAGGTTCAAGGGATCTTCCTACAGCTAAAACATGCATGGAAAACCCAGAGGACTGTACACCATGTGATCGGGAGATGTGTCTAAAATGCAGCCTCATTTATCCTCTCCTGGTGCTCCTGTTCACCATTCCAGCCACGTTACTTAGAATCTCCCCACTTGGAGAATCAGCACATTTCAACTTCTGTTTCACACATTTTGCAAATTGTGAGGAGGATGAACGAGAAGAGGGGGAACCAATGAGAGAATAGTTGTAGGAGTTTGGACGGGCACATATCACTCTAATTTCCCATTAAGAATAAGAATTAAAGAAAGGCTCAGCCTGCCCTCGCCGGAGCCAAAATAGGGCCTGAAGCAATCCTGCGGGTTTGAGGCCAGCTCACAAAAGAGCAACTTAAAAAATGGAGCTCAGGGTCACTGCAATTCACAAACCTGCAGAGTTATAAATGAAAACTAACGTCCAAAAATATGTTGAGGTAAGGCAAAGAAGAGGATCTGAATGCAAGACAGAATTGCAAGAAACAGATTTCAAGAGATAGATTGGACTCGTCTTTAACGCACATGAAAAGCGGCAGAATTTCGACAATGATGCAGTTGGCCCAAAAGGGCGTATGCGTTTTTTCCTGATTATATCCAGGAAATAACGCATATCGCACCTTATGGGCAACGAAGCAAGCAAGCAATGCAAATGTGCACAACAAAGAAGTCTCACTTCCCACTGGTCAAAAGGGCCATCCTAAAAAATTGTAAAAACCAGAAATGCAGGACAGGCCATGGAGAACAGGGAGCCTTTATACGCTGATGGGCAGTGTGTGAACTGCCGAGAGCCACTCTGGAGAAGTGTATGGTGGTTCCTAAATCATCTAAAAAACAGAGCTACAGAGCATAGGACACTTCCAATCATGGGAGTATATCTAGGGAAGTCTAAAAATCAACAAGACACAAGCACACCACAGTTTAGGGCTACTCTGTTTACAAGAACCTCAACTTCAGTACACCTTAAATATCCCAGGAAAGAGAACAATGGATAAAGAAGATGTGGTACTTATGTACAATGGAATATCTCTTCACCATGAAATCAATGTAATAAGGCTAGTAGAAGGATAAAGAGTGGATTTAGGTCCGATAATACTACTTGAAATAAGTCAAACAGAAAAAGAAACATATCATAAGATATCACTTATAGAGGGAGGGTAAATATGGCTGCACAAGAAATGAATTACAGAACAGAACAGTGTCTCACATTTAGAAAACACACTTATGTCAGCTTAAGGGGAAAGGAGAGGTGGGGTGATGCATAAAACCAGAGTTTGAAATTAGCACAGATACCGTTCAATAAACCAAATAGGTATTAGACAAGATCTACACCTTGCTCAATGAACTGGCCTCAACACACCCTATACACCGCAGAGAAATATATCTGAGTAATAAGAATCTTAAAACCCATGTATTGATATATCTCCATAAGGGAATCAAGTGTGTGCAGAGCGGCACAAACACAGCAGTGAAAATGAGCTAAACCCCTATTACAGAAATAAATTTTAAAAACAAAACGCATGAAACAATCAAAGAGAGAAAAATTCTTACAATATTCCCTCAGGGGCTGTGATGCAACCTGGATTGACCACATATAAACCCACAGCTGGATAAGACATAAGGCTGGACACTTAGGGCTGAGAGGATTGGTGAGCTTTGGTGAGCAAGCTGCCGAAAGTTTAATGCAATACTTCATGCTACTCATTCCAAGGGTCCCAACACTCCAGGTTGAAGGGAATCTTCCTACAGCTAAACCATGCTTGGGAAACCCAGCGACTGGTATACCATATGATCGGGAAAGGTTTCTAAAACGCACCTCATTGTTCCTCTCCTGGGGCTCCGGATCGACATTCCAGCCACTTTACTAACAACAAACCCACATGGTGAGCTCAATGCCTTTAAGTTCCAGTATCGCACAGTCTGCAGATAGTGCAGAGGATGAATGGGAATTAGGGGGAACCAGTGAGAAACTAGCTGTAGCGGTTTCAATGGGCACATGTCACTCTAATATTCACATCAGTAAGAAGAATTAACCAAAGGCACAGCAAGGTGCCCACAGAAGAAAATAGGGCCTTCAAGGAATCCTGCTGGTTATGAGGCAAGATCCACAAAAATAAGAGCTGAAAAAATGGAGCTAAGGGCCACTGCAATTCAAAAACCTGCAGAGTTACAAAGGCCAACTATTTTCAAAAAATATATTGAGGTAAGGCTATGAAGAAGCATTGAAAGCAAGGCAGAATTGCAGGAAACCGATTTCAGGAGGTAGACTGGAATTGCATTTAAAGCATAGAAAAAGAGGCAGAAGGTCCACAATGATGCACTTGGCCAAAAAGGGCGTATGCGTTTTTTCCTGAATATATTCAGGAAAAAACGCATACGCCCTTTTTGGCCAACCAAGCAAGCTTGCAAAGGAAATCTGCACTACAATGAAGTCTCACTTCCCACCTGGTCAAAAGGGCCATCTGAAAAAAGTGTAAAATCCAGAAAGGCAGGACAGGCCATGGAGAACTGGGAGCCTTGTTATGCTGATGGGCGGGATGTAAATTGCCAACAGCCACTCGGGAGAAGTGTATGGTGTTTCCTGAAACATCTAAAAAACAAAGCAACAGAGCCTAGGGCACTTCCACTTATGGTCCTATAGCTTAGGGAAATTAAAATCAAAAAGACACAGCCACCCCAAAGTTTGGAACGGCTCTGTTTACAAGAACCTCGTTTACGGTACAAGTTCAATATCGCAGAAAGTGAAAAATGGATAAAGAAGTTGTGGTACTTACGTACAATGCAATATCACTCAGCAATGAAATCTATGTCATCAGGCCCGTAGCAGCATAATGAGTGGATTCAGGTATGATGATTCTAACTGAAATAAGTCACACAGAAAAAGAAACATCATAAGATATCACTAATACACAGGAATGTAAACTTGGCTACACAGGAACTGAATTCCAAAACAGAACAGGGTCTCAAATTTAGAAAACCAACTTATGCTTGCTTAAGGGGAAAGGTGAGTTGGGGTGCTGCATAAAACCAGAGATTGAAATGAGCACAGATAAAGTTCCTTAAGCCAAATATGGACTAGACAAGAGCTACTCCTTGCTCAACGAAATGGACTCAACACCGCATATTAAACGCCTAAGAATGTACCTGACTAGTAAGTATCTTAAAACCTATGGATTGCTATGTCTCCGAAAGAGAATCAAGCGTGTGTACAGGGGCATAAACGCAGCAGTGATAGGATTGGAGAGGTTCGGTGAGCAAATGAAGACCCTTTGAAGTCATATTGCATGGTACCCATTCCACGGGTCTCAACTCTCCAGGTTTAAGGTATTCTTCCTTCAGCTAAAACATGCATGTGGAACCCAGAGTATGATCAACCAGTGTGATCGGGAGACGTGTTCAAATATGTCTCAGTTTTCGTCCCCTGGTACTCGGGTGCAACATTCCAGACGCTTTACTAACACTCTCCCGACTTGGAGAGTCAGCGCCTTTAACCTCCTGTTTGGCCCAGTTTGCAATTTCTGCGGAAGATGAACAGGAATAGGGAGAACCAATGAGAGACTAGCTGGAGGTGTCTGGACGGGCAAATTTAACTCTCATTTCCCACCAGGAAGAGGAATTAACCAAAGGCTCAGCATGCCGTGCCGGAACCAGATTAGGGCCTGAAGCCATCCTGCGGTGTTGCGGCCAGCTCACAAGAAAGCGAGTTGAAGAAAGGAGCTCAGGGGCACTGTAATTCACAAACCTGCAGAGTTATAAATGACAGCTATCGTCCAAAAATATACTGAAGTAAGGCTGCCAAGAGGACTTGAAAGCGGGGCAGAATTGCAGGAAACCGATTTCAGGAGGTAGACTGGAATTGCATTGAAAGCATAGGAAAAGAGGCAGAACGTCCACAATGATGCACTTGGCCAAAAAGGGCGTATGCGTTTTTTCCTGAATATATTCAGGAAAAAACGCATACGCCCTTTTTGGCCAACCAAGCAAGCTTGCAAAGGAAATCTGCACTACAATGAAGTCTCACTTCCCCCCGGTCAAAAGGGCCATCTGAAAAAAGTGTAAAATCCAGAAAGGCAGGACAGGCCATGGAGAACTGGGAGCCTTGTTATGCTGATGGGCGGGATGTAAATTGCCAACAGACACTCCGGAGAAGTGTATGGTGTTTCCTGAAACATCTAAAAAACAAAGCAACAGAGCCTAGGGCACTTCCACTTATGGTCCTATAGCTTAGGGAAATTAAAATCAAAAAGACACAGCCACCCCAAAGTTTGGGACGCCTCTGTTTACAAGAACCTTGTTTACAGTACAAGTTCAATATCGCAGAAAGTGAAAAATGGATAAAGAAGTTGTGGTACTCATGTACAATGCAATATCACTCAGCAATGAAATCTATGTCATCAGGCCCGTAGCAGCATAATGAGTGGATTCAGGTATGGTGATTCTAACTGAAATAAGTCACACAGAAAAAGAAACATCATAAGATATCACTAATACACGGAATGTAAACTTGGCTACACAGGAACTGAATTACAAACAGAACAGGGTCTCAAATTTAGAAAACCAACTTATGCTTGCTTAAGGGGAAAGGTGAGTTGGGGTGCTGCATAAAACCAGAGATTGAAATGAGCACAGATAAAGTTCCTTAAGCCAAATATGGAATAGACAAGAGCTACTCCTTGCTCAACGAAATGGACTCAACACCCGCATATTAAACGCCTAAGAATGTACCTGACTAGTAAGTATCTTAAAACCTATGGATTGCTATGTCTCCGAAAGAGAATCAAGCATGTGTACAGGGGCATAAACGCAGCAGTGATAGGATTGGAGAGGTTCGGTGAGCAAATGAAGACCCTTTGAAGTCATATTGCATGGTACCCATTCCACGGGTCTCAACTCTCCAGGTTTAAGGTATTCTTCCTTCAGCTAAAACATGCATGTGGAACCCAGAGTATGATCAACCATGTGATCGGGAGACGTGTTCAAATATGTCTCAGTTTTTCGTCCCCTGGTACTCGGGTGCAACATTCCAGACGCTTTACTAACACTCTCCCCACTTGGAGAGTCAGCTGCCTTTAACCTCCTGTTTGGCCCAGTTTGCAATTTCTGCGGAAGATGAACAGGAATAGCGAGAACCAATGAGAGACTAGCTGGAGGTGTCTGGACGGGCAAATTTAACTCTCATTTCCCACCAGGAAGAGGAATTAACCAAAGGCTCAGCGTGCCGTGCCGGAACCAGATTAGGGCCTGAAGCCATCCTGCGGTGTTGCGGCCAGCTCACAAGAAAGCGAGTTGAAGAAAGGAGCTCAGGGGCACTGTAATTCACAAACCTGCAGAGTTATAAATGACAGCTATCGTCCAAAAATATACTGAAGTAAGGCTGCCAAGAGGACTTGAAAGCGGGGCAGAATTGCAGGAAACCGATTTCAGGAGGTAGACTGGAATTGCATTGAAAGCATAGGAAAAGAGGCAGAACGTCCACAATGATGCACTTGGCCAAAAAGGGCGTATGCGTTTTTTTCCTGAATATATTCAGGAAAAAACGCATACGCCCTTTTTGGCCAACCAAGCAAGCTTGCAAAGGAAATCTGCACTACAATGAAGTCTCACTTCCCCCCGGTCAAAAGGGCCATCTGAAAAAAGTGTAAAATCCAGAAAGGCAGGACAGGCCATGGAGAACTGGGAGCCTTGTTATGCTGATGGGCGGGATGTAAATTGCCAACAGACACTCGGGAGAAGTGTATGGTGTTTCCTGAAACATCTAAAAAACAAAGCAACAGAGCCTAGGGCACTTCCACTTATGGTCCTATAGCTTAGGGAAATTAAAATCAAAAAGACACAGCCACCCCAAAGTTTGGGACGGCTCTGTTTACAAGAACCTCGTTTACAGTACAAGTTCAATATCGCAGAAAGTGAAAAATGGATAAAGAAGTTGTGGTACTTACGTACAATGCAATATCACTCAGCAATGAAATCTATGTCATCAGGCCCGTAGCAGCATAATGAGTGGATTCAGGTATGATGATTCTAACTGAAATAAGTCACACAGAAAAAGAAACATCATAAGATATCACTAATACACGGAATGTAAACTTGGCTACACAGGAACTGAATTACAAACAGAACAGGGTCTCAAATTTAGAAAACCAACTTATGCTTGCTTAAGGGGAAAGGTGAGTTGGGGTGCTGCATAAAACCAGAGATTGAAATGAGCACAGATAAAGTTCCTTAAGCCAAATATGGAATAGACAAGAGCTACTCCTTGCTCAACGAAATGGACTCAACACCCCATATTAAACGCCTAAGAATGTACCTGACTAGTAAGTATCTTAAAACCTATGGATTGCTATGTCTCCGAAAGAGAATCAAGCGTGTGTACAGGGGCATAAACGCAGCAGTGATAGGATTGGAGAGGTTCGGTGAGCAAATGAAGACCCTTTGAAGTCATATTGCATGGTACCCATTCCACGGGTCTCAACTCTCCAGGTTTAAGGTATTCTTCCTTCAGCTAAAACATGCATGTGGAACCCAGAGTATGATCAACCATGTGATCGGGAGACGTGTTCAAATATGTCTCAGTTTTCGTCCCCTGGTACTCGGGTGCAACATTCCAGACGCTTTACTAACACTCTCCCGACTTGGAGAGTCAGTGCCTTTAACCTCCTGTTTGGCCCAGTTTGCAATTTCTGCGGAAGATGAACAGGAATAGGGAGAACCAATGAGAGACTAGCTGGAGGTGTCTGGACGGGCAAATTTAACTCTCATTTCCCACCAGGAAGAGGAATTAACCAAAGGCTCAGCGTGCCGTGCCGGAACCAGATTAGGGCCTGAAGCCATCCTGCGGTGTTGCGGCCAGCTCACAAGAAAGCGAGTTGAAGAAAGGAGCTCAGGGGCACTGTAATTCACAAACCTGCAGAGTTATAAATGACAGCTATCGTCCAAAAATATACTGAAGTAAGGCTGCCAAGAGGACTTGAAAGCGGGGCAGAATTGCAGGAAACCGATTTCAGGAGGTAGACTGGAATTGCATTGAAAGCATAGGAAAAGAGGCAGAACGTCCACAATGATGCACTTGGCCAAAAAGGGCGTATGCGTTTTTTCCTGAATATATTCAGGAAAAAACGCATACGCCCTTTTTGGCCAACCAAGCAAGCTTGCAAAGGAAATCTGCACTACAATGAAGTCTCACTTCCCCCTGGTCAAAAGGGCCATCTGAAAAAAGTGTAAAATCCAGAAAGGCAGGACAGGCCATGGAGAACTGGGAGCCTTGTTATGCTGATGGGCGGGATGTAAATTGCCAACAGACACTCGGGAGAAGTGTATGGTGTTTCCTGAAACATCTAAAAAACAAAGCAACAGAGCCTAGGGCACTTCCACTTATGGTCCTATAGCTTAGGGAAATTAAAATCAAAAAGACACAGCCACCCCAAAGTTTGGGACGCCTCTGTTTACAAGAACCTCGTTTACAGTACAAGTTCAATATCGCAGAAAGTGAAAAATGGATAAAGAAGTTGTGGTACTTACGTACAATGCAGTATCACTCAGCAATGAAATCTATGTCATCAGGCCCTTAGCAGCATAATGAGTGGATTCAGGTATGATGATTCTAACTGAAATAAGTCACACAGAAAAAGAAACATCATAAGATATCACTAATACACGGAATGTAAACTTGGCTACACAGGAACTGAATTCCAAACAGAACAGGGTCTCAAATTTAGAAAACCAACTTATGCTTGCTTAAGGGGAAAGGTGAGTTGGGGTGCTGCATAAAACCAGAGATTGAAATGAGCACAGATAAAGTTCCTTAAGCCAAATATGGAATAGACAAGAGCTACTCCTTGCTCAACGAAATGGACTCAACACCGCATATTAAACGCCTAAGAATGTACCTGACTAGTAAGTATCTTAAAACCTATGGATTGCTATGTCTCCGAAAGAGAATCAAGCGTGTGTACAGGGGCATAAACGCAGCAGTGATAGGATTGGAGAGGTTCGGTGAGCAAATGAAGACCCTTTGAAGTCATATTGCATGGTACCCATTCCACGGGTCTCAACTCTCCAGGTTTAAGGTATTCTTCCTTCAGCTAAAACATGCATGTGGAACCCAGAGTATGATCAACCATGTGATCGGGAGACGTGTTCAAATATGTCTCAGTTTTCGTCCCCTGGTACTCGGGTGCAACATTCCAGACGCTTTACTAACACTCTCCCGACTTGGAGAGTCAGTGCCTTTAACCTCCTGTTTGGCCCAGTTTGCAATTTCTGCGGAAGATGAACAGGAATAGGGAGAACCAATGAGAGACTAGCTGGAGGTGTCTGGACGGGCAAATTTAACTCTCATTTCCCACCAGGAAGAGGAATTAACCAAAGGCTCAGCAGGCCGTGCCGGAACCAGATTAGGGCCTGAAGCCATCCTGCGGTGTTGCGGCCAGGTCACAAGAAAGCGAGTTGAAGAAAGGAGCTCAGGGGCACTGTAATTCACAAACCTGCAGAGTTATAAATGACAGCTATCGTCCAAAAATATACTGAAGTAAGGCTGCCAAGAGGACTTGAAAGCGGGGCAGAATTGCAGGAAACCGATTTCAGGAGGTAGACTGGAATTGCATTGAAAGCATAGGAAAAGAGGCAGAACGTCCACAATGATGCACTTGGCCAAAAAGGGCGTATGCGTTTTTTCCTGAATATATTCAGGAAAAAACGCATACGCCCTTTTTGGCCAACCAAGCAAGCTTGCAAAGGAAATCTGCACTACAATGAAGTCTCACTTCCCCCCGGTCAAAAGGGCCATCTGAAAAAAGTGTAAAATCCAGAAAGGCAGGACAGGCCATGGAGAACTGGGAGCCTTGTTATGCTGATGGGCGGGATGTAAATTGCCAACAGACACTCGGGAGAAGTGTATGGTGTTTCCTGAAACATCTAAAAAACAAAGCAACAGAGCCTAGGGCACTTCCACTTATGGTCCTATAGCTTAGGGAAATTAAAATCAAAAAGACACAGCCACCCCAAAGTTTGGGACGCCTCTGTTTACAAGAACCTCGTTTACAGGTACAAGTTCAATATCGCAGAAAGTGAAAAATGGATAAAGAAGTTGTGGTACTCATGTACAATGCAATATCACTCAGCAATGAAATCTATGTCATCAGGCCCGTAGCAGCATAATGAGTGGATTCAGGTATGATGATTCTAACTGAAATAAGTCACACAGAAAAAGAAACATCATAAGATATCACTAATACACGGAATGTAAACTTGGCTACACAGGAACTGGAATTACAAACAGAACAGGGTCTCAAATTTAGAAAACCAACTTATGCTTGCTTAAGGGGAAAGGTGAGTTGGGGTGCTGCATAAAACCAGAGATTGAAATGAGCACAGATAAAGTTCCTTAAGCCAAATATGGAATAGACAAGAGCTACTCCTTGCTCAACGAAATGGACTCAACACCCCATATTAAACGCCTAAGAATGTACCTGACTAGTAAGTATCTTAAAACCTATGGATTGCTATGTCTCCGAAAGAGAATCAAGCATGTGTACAGGGGCATAAACGCAGCAGTGATAGGATTGGAGAGGTTCGGTGAGCAAATGAAGACCCTTTGAAGTCATATTGCATGGTACCCATTCCACGGGTCTCAACTCTCCAGGTTTAAGGTATTCTTCCTTCAGCTAAAACATGCATGTGGAACCCAGAGTATGATCAACCATGTGATCGGGAGACGTGTTCAAATATGTCTCAGTTTTCGTCCCCTGGTACTCGGGTGCAACATTCCAGACGCTTTACTAACACATTCCCCCACTTGGAGAGTCAGTGCCTTTAACCTCCTGTTTGGCCCAGTTTGCAATTTCTGCGGAAGATGAACAGGAATAGGGAGAACCAATGAGAGACTAGCTGGAGGTGTCTGGACGGGCAAATTTAACTCTCATTTCCCACCAGGAAGAGGAATTAACCAAAGGCTCAGCGTGCCGTGCCGGAACCAGATTAGGGCCTGAAGCAATCCTGCGGTGTTGCGGCCAGCTCACAAGAAAGCGAGTTGAAGAAAGGAGCTCAGGGGCACTGTAATTCACAAACCTGCAGAGTTATAAATGACAGCTATCGTCCAAAAATATACTGAAGTAAGGCTGCCAAGAGGACTTGAAAGCGGGGCAGAATTGCAGGAAACCGATTTCAGGAGGTAGACTGGAATTGCATTTAAAGCATAGGAAAAGAGGCAGAACGTCCACAATGATGCACTTGGCCAAAAAGGGCGTATGCGTTTTTTCCTGAATATATTCAGGAAAAAACGCATACGCCCTTTTTGGCCAACCAAGCAAGCTTGCAAAGGAAATCTGCACTACAATGAAGTCTCACTTCCCCCCGGTCAAAAGGGCCATCTGAAAAAAGTGTAAAATCCAGAAAGGCAGGACAGGCCATGGAGAACTGGGAGCCTTGTTATGCTGATGGGCGGGATGTAAATTGCCAACAGCCACTCGGGAGAAGTGTATGGTGTTTCCTGAAACATCTAAAAAACAAAGCAACAGAGCCTAGGGCACTTCCACTTATGGTCCTATAGCTTAGGGAAATTAAAATCAAAAAGACACAGCCACCCCAAAGTTTGGGACGGCTCTGTTTACAAGAACCTCGTTTACGGTACAAGTTCAATCATCGCAGAAAGTGAAAAATGGATAAAGAAGTTGTGGTACTTACGTACAATGCAGTATCACTCAGCAATGAAATCTATGTCATCAGGCCCGTAGCAGCATAATGAGTGGATTCAGGTATGATGATTGTAACTGAAATAAGTAACACATAAAATAAACATCATAAGATATCAGTAATACACGGAATGTAAACTTGGCTACACAGGAACTGAATTACAGAACAGAACAGGGTCTCAAATTTAGAAAACCAACTTATGCTTGCTTAAGGGGAAAGGTGAGTTGGGGTGCTGCATAAAACCAGAGATGGAAATGAGCACAGATACCGTTCCATAAGCCAAATATGTAATAGACAAGAGCTACTCCTTGCTCAACGAAGTGGACTCAACACCCCATATTAAACGCCTAAGAATATACCTGACTAGTAAGAATCTTAAAACCTATGGATTTATATGTCTCCGAAAGAGAATCAAGCGTGTGTACAGTGGCATAAACGCAGCAGTGATAGGATTGGTGAGGTTCGGTGAGCAAATGCAGACCCTTTGAAGTCATATTGCATGGTACCCATTCCATGGGTCTCAACTCTCCAGGTTTAAGGGATTCTTCCTTCAGCTAAAACATGCATGTGGAACCCAGAGTATGATCCACCATGTGATCGGGAAACGTGTTCAAATTTGTCTCAGTTTTCGTCCCCTGGTACTCGGGTGCAACATTCCAGACGCTTTACTAACACTCTCCCCACTTGGAGAGTCAGTGCCTTTAACCTCCTGTTTGGCCCAGTTTGCAATTTCTGCAGAAAATGAACAGGAATAGGGAGAACCAATGAGAGACTAGCTGGAGGTGTCTGGATGGGCAAATTTAACTCTCATTTCCCACCAGGAAGACGAATGAACCAAAGGCTCCGCGTGCCGTGCTGGAACTAGATTAGGGTGTGAAGAGATCCTGCGGTGTTGCGGCCAGCTCACAAGAAATCGAGTTGAAGAAAGGAGCTCAGGGACACTGTAATTCACAAACCTGCGGAGTTATAAATGACAGCTATCATCCAAAATTATACTGAAGTAAAGGCTGCGAAGAAGACTTGAATGCGGGGCAGAATTGCTGGAAACCGATTTCAGAAGGTACACGGGAGTCGCTCTTAATGCATAGGAAAAGAGACAGAACTTGGAAAATAATGGACTTGGCAAAAAAGGGCATATGTGTTTTATCCAGAGCTCTCATAACTGAGGGGAGGAGATTCCCAGCAGGCTTAACTGCCACCTGAGGGCTCACATTGCCAAGGCAATGTGAGCAAGCCAGGCAGGAGTTACCTCACAGCAGAGGTCCCACCTCACAGAAGGTTGAGAAACCCAGCCAACATTAGACTCTCACCAGAGGGCCCACATCACCAAGGGGATGGGAACCAGGCAGGAGTGTCTTCACACCAGTGGGGCCACATCATCGAAAGGTGAGGTACTCAGCACATGTGTCTTCAAACCAGAGGACCCACATCACCAAGGGCCTCGGAGTGAGGCAGGCAGGAGTAGCCTCACAACACTGGGCCCATAGAATAAAAAAGTGAGGAATCCAGCAGTTGGAACCTCCCAGCAGGCGGCCCAGAGCACCGAGGCTATGGGATCCAGGCCACAGTGAACTCACAGAAGAGGGCCCATGTCATGAAACTGAGCAACCCAGCCATTGGGACCTCAGAGCAGGAGGCCCCCATCCCCATGGGGATGGAAATCTGGTAGGAGTGTCCTCGCACCACTGAGAACGTATCAGAAAATTTTGGGAGACCAGCAGTTAGGGCCTGATGCCAGAGGACCCTCATCACCAAGGGAAGGAGGCTCCCAGCAGGCTCCAACTGCCACCAGAGGGCTGACGTCGCCAAGGTGATGTGTGCCAACCAGGCACGAATGACCTCACAGCAGAGGGCACACCTCAGAGAAGTGTGACGAACCCAGTCAGGATCAGACTTGCACCAGAGGGCCCACATCACCAAATGGATTGGAACCAGGCAGGAGTGTCCTCACATGAGTAGGGCCACATCATCTAAAGGTGAGGAACCCAGAACATGTGGCTTCAAACCATAGGACACCCATCACCAAGGGGCTGGGAGTGAGGCAGGCAGGAGGAGCCTCATAACAGAGGGCCCAAAAATAAGAAAGGTGAGGAATCCAGCATTTGGTACCTCCCAGCAGGCGGCCCAGAGCTCAGAGGCTAGGGGATCCAGGCCGGAGTGAACTAACACCAGACAGCCCACATCATGAAACTGTGAGCAACCCAGACATTGGGACCTCAGAGCAGAAGGCCCACATCCCCATGGTGATGGGAACATGACAGGAGTGTCCTGGCATCACTGGGCTCACATCAGAAAACGTGGGGTGCTCAGAAGTTAGGGCCTGACGCTAGAGAGCACTCATCACTGAGAGGAGGAGGCTCCCAGCAGGCTCCAGCTGCCACCAGAGGGCCAACATCGCCAAGGCAATGTGTGCCAGCCCGGCAGGAGTGACCTCACAGCAGAGGGCCCACCTCACAGAAGGGTGAGGAACACAGCCAGGATCAGACTCTCACCAGAGGGCCCACATCACCAAGGGGATGGGAACCAGGCAGGAGTGTCCCCACACCAGTGGGACAACATCATCGAAAGGTGAGGATCCCAGCACATGTAGCCTCAAACCAGAGGAACCACATCACCAAGGGGTTCGGAATGAGGCTGGCAGGACCGGCCTCACAACACAGGGTCCATAGAATATAAAAGTTGAGGAATCCAGCAGTTGGAACCTCCCAGCAAGTGGCCCAGAGCACCGAGGCTATGGGATTCAGGCCACAGTGAACTCACAGCAGAGGGCCCACATCATGAACCTGTGAGCAGCCCAGCCGTTGGGACCACAGAACAGAAGGCCCACATCCCCATTGGGATGGGAACCTGGCAGGAGTGGCTTCGCACCACTTAGCACATATCAGAAAATGTTAGGAGCCCGGCAGTTAGGGCCTGACGCCAGGGGGCCCTCATAACTGAGGGGAGGAGACTCCCAGCAGGTTCCAACTGCCAACAGAGGGCCCACGTCTACAAGGTGGCATGCGCCAGCCAGGCAGTAGTGACCTCACAGCAGAGGGCCTATCTCACAGAAGGGTGAGGAACCGAGGCAGGATGAGACTCTCACCAGAGGGCCCACAACACCAAGGGGATGGGAACCAGTCAGAACTGTCCTCCCACCAGTGGGGCCACATCATCGAAAGGTGAGGAACCCAGCACATGTGGCCTCATATCAGAGGACATACATCACAAAGGGGATGGGAGTGAGGCAGGTAGGAGTAGCCTAAAAACAGAGGGCCCAAAGAATAAAAAAGGTGAGGAATCCAGCATTTGGAACCTCCCAGCAGGCGGCCGAGAGCACAGAAGCTATGGGATGCAGGCAGGAGTGAACTAACACCAGAGAGCCCACATCATGAAACTGTGAGCAACCCAGGCGTTGGGACCTCAGAGCAGAAAGCCCACATCCCCATGGGGATGGGAACCTGACAGGAGTGTCCTGGCAACACTGGGCTCACATCAGAAAACGTGGGGATCCCAGCAGTTAGGGCCTGATGCTAGAGGGCCGTCATCACCGAGGGGAGGAGGCTCCCAGCAGGTTCTGTGTGCCAACAGAGGGCCCACGTCGCCAAGGTGATGTGTGCAAGTCAGGCAGGATTGACCTCACAGCAGAGGGCCTACCTCACAGAAGGGTGAGGAACCCAGCCAGGATAAGACTGTCACCAGAAGGCCCACATCACCAAGGGGATGGGAACCAGGCAGGAGTGTCCTCACACCAGTGGGGCCACATCATTGAAAGTTGCGGAACCCAGCACATGTGGCCTCAAACCAGAAGACCCACATCACGAAGGGGTTGCGAGTGAGGCAGGCAGGAGGAGCATCACAACACAGGACCCATAGAATACAAAAGTTGAGGAATCGAGCAGTTGGAACCTCCCAGCAGGCGGCCAAGAGCACAGAGGCTATGGGATCCAGGCCACAGTGAACTAACACCAGAGAGCCCACATCATGAAATTGTGATCAACCCAGCCGTTGGAACCTCAGAGCAGAAGGCCCACATCCCCATGGAGATGGGAACCTAAGAGGAGTGCCCGAGCATCACTGGGCTCACTAAGAAAAGTTGGGGAGCCCAGCAGTTAGGGCCTGACGTCAGAGGGCCCTCATCACAGAGGTGAGGAGGCTCCCAGCAGGGTCCAAGTGCCACCAGAGGGCTCATGTCAACAAGGCGAGGTGAGCAAGCCAGGCAAGAGTTACCTGATAGTAGAGGGCCCACCTCACAGATGGGTGAGGAACCCAGCCAGGATCAGACTCTCACCAGAGGGCCCACATCACAAAGGGGATGGGAACCAGTCAGGATTATCCTCACACCAGTGGGGCCTCATCATCTTAAGGTGAGGAAACCAGCACATGTGTCCTCAAACCAGAGGACCCACATCACCAAGGGCCTTGGAGTGAGGCAGGCAGGAGTAGCCTCACAACACAGGGCACATAATATAAAAAACGTGAGGATTCCAGCATTTAGACCTTCCAGCAGGCGGCCCAGAACACCGAGGCTATGGGATCCAGGCCACAGTGAACTCACAGCAGAGGGTCCACATCATAAAACTGTGAGCAACCCAGGCGTTGGGACCTCAGCACAGAAGGCCCACATCCCCATGGGAATGGGAACCTGGCTGGAGTGTCCTCGCACCACTGGGCGCACATCAGAAAAAGTGGGGAGCCCACCATTTAGGGCCTGACGCCAGAGGGCCGTCATCACCGAGAGGAGGAGGCACCCTGCACGCTCCAACTGCCACCAGAGGGCTCATGTCTCCAAGGTGACGTGTGCCAGCCAGGCAGGAGTGACCTCACAGCAGAGGGCCCACCTCACAGAACGTTGAGGAACCCAGCCAGGATTAGACTCTCGCCAGAGGGCCCACCTCACCAAGGGGATGGGAACCAGGCAGGAGTGTCCTCACACAAGTGGGGCCACATCATCGAAAGGTGAGGAATGCAGCACATGTGGCCTCAAGCCATAGGACAGTCATCACCAAGGGGCTGGCAGTGAGGCAGGCAGGAGGAGCCTCACAACAGAGGGCACATAGAATAAAAAAGTTGAGGAATCCAGCAGTTGGAACCTCCCAGCAGGCGGCTCAGAGCACCAATGATAAGGGATCCTTGCCGGAGTGAACTCACAGCAGAGGGCCCACATCATGGTACTGTGAGCAAGCCAGGCGTTTTGACCTCAGAGCAGAAGGCCCATATCCCCATGGGGATGGGAACCTGGCAAGAGTGTCCTCACTCACTTGGCGCACATCAGAAAATGTGGGGAGCCCAGCAGTTATGGCCTAAGGCAAGAGGGCCCTCATCACCGAGGGGAGGAGGATCACAGCATACTCCAACTGCCACCAGAGGGCCCACGTCACCAAGGTGACGTGTGCCAGACAGGCATGATTGACCTCACAGCAGAGGGCCCACCTCACAGAAGGGTGAGGAACCCAGCCAGGATCAGACTCTCACCTGAGGGCCCACATCAGCAAGGGGATGGGAACCAGTCAGGACTGTCTTCCCTCCAGTGGGGCCACATCATCGAAAGGTGCGGAACCCAGCACATGTGGCCTCAAATCAGAGGACACATATCACAAAGGGAATGGGAATGAGGCAGGCAGGAGTAGCCTAAAAACAGAGGGCCCAAAGAATAAGAAAGGGGAGGAATCCAGCAGTTGGAACCTCCCAGCAGGCGGCCGAGAGCACAGAAGCTATGGAATGCAGGCAGGAGTGAACTAACAGCAGAGAACCCACATCATGAAACTGTGAGCAACCCAGGCGTTGGGACCTCAGAGCAGAAGGCCCACATCCCA
Source organism: Tursiops truncatus (assembly GCF_011762595.2). Lineage (NCBI taxonomy): Eukaryota > Metazoa > Chordata > Mammalia > Artiodactyla > Delphinidae > Tursiops > Tursiops truncatus. Next base: position 42,443 of record NW_022983267.1, on the reverse strand, counting down.
ATGGGGATGTGAACCTGGCTGGAGTGTCCTCGCACCACTGGGCGCACATCACAAAATGTGGGGAGCCCAGCAGTTAGGGCCTGACGCCAGAGGGCCCTCATCACCGAGGGGAGGAGGCTCCCAGCAGGCTCCAAGTGCCACCAGAGGGCTCATGTCCACAAGGCGAGGTGAGCAAGCCAGGCAGGAGTGACCTCACAGCAGACGGCCCACCTCACAGATGGGTGAGGAACCCAGCCAGGATCAGACTCTCAACAGAGGGCCCACATCACCAAGGGGATGTGAACCAGGCAGGAGTCTCCTAAGACCATTGGTCCCACATCATCGAAAGGTGAGGAACCCAGCACATGTGGCCTCAAACCAGACGACACACATCACGAAGGGGCTGGGAGTGAGGCAGACAGGAGGATCCTCACAACAGAGGGCCCAAAAAATTAAAAAAGTGAGGAATCCAGCAGTTGGAACCTCCCAGCAGGCGGCCAAGAGCACAGAGGCTATGGGATCCAGGCCTCTGTGAACTAACACCAGAGAGCCCACATCATGAAAATGTGAACAACCCGGCCGTTGGGACCTCAGAGCAGAAGGCCCACATCCCCATGGAGATGGGATCCTAAGAGGAGTGCCAAAGCATCACTGGGCTCACTAAGAAAAGTTGGTGAGCCCAGCAGTTAGGGCCTGACGCAAGAGGGCCCTCATCACCGGGGGGAGGAGATTCCCAGCACGCTCCAACTGCCACCACACGGCTGATTTCACCAAGGCAATGTGTGCCAGCCATGCAGGAGTGACCTATCAGCAGAGGGTCTCCCTCACAGAAGGGTGAGGAACACAGCCAGGAACAGACTCTCACCAGGGGGTCCACATAACCACGTGGATAGGAACCAGGCAGGAGTGTCCTCACACTAGTGGGGCCACATCATCGAAGGTGAGGAACCCAGCAAAGGTGGCCACAAACCAGAGGACCCACATAACCAAGGGGTTGAGAGTGAGGTAGGTGTCTGGACGGGCATTTTTAACACTCATTTCCCACCAGGAAGAGGAATTAACCAAAGGCTCAGCATGCCCTGCCAGAAGCAGATTAGGGCCTGAAGCAGTCTTGCGGGTTTGCGGCCAGCTCACAAGAAAGCGAGTTGAAGAAAGGAGCTCAGGGGCCCTGTAATTCACAAACCTGCAGAGTTATAAATGACAGATAACGTCCAAAAATATATTGAAGTAAGGCTGCGAAGAGGACTTCAAAGCGGGGCAGAATTTCAGGAAACCGATTTCAGGAGGTAGACTGGATTTGCATTTAAAGCATAGGAAGAGGCAGAACATCGACAATGATGCACTTGGCAAAAAAGGGCGTATGAGTTTGTTCCTGAATATATTCAGGAAAACACGCATATGCCCGTTTTGGCAAACCAAGCAAGCTTGCAATGGAAATCCGAACTACTATGAAGTGTCACTTCCCCCCGGTCTAAAGGGCCATCTGAAAAAAGTGTAAAATCCAGAAAGGCAAGACAGGCCATGGGGAAAAAGGAACCTTGTTATGCTGATGGGCAGGATGTAAATTGCCAACAGCCACTCTGGACAAGTGTATGGTGTTTCCTGATACATCTGAAAAACAAAGTAATAGAGTCTAGGGTATTTCCACTTATGGTCCTATAGCTTAGGAAAATTAAAATCAAAAACACAGCCACCCCAAAATTTGGGACGGATCTGTTTACAGGAACCTCTTCTACAATACACGTTAAATATCCCAGAGAACAAATAATTGATAAAGAAGTTGCGGTACTTACGTACAACAGAATACCACTCAGCAATGAAATCTGTGTCACCAGGCCTGTACCAGCATAATGAGTGGATTGAGGCACGATGATTCTAAGTGAAATAAGTCACACAGAAAAAGAAACATCATAAGGTATCACTAATGCACGGAATGTAAACTTGGCTACACATGAACTGAATTACAAAACAGAACAGGGTCTCAAGTTTAGAAAACCAACTTATGCTTGCTTAAGGGGAAAGGTGAGTTGGGGTGCTGCATAAAACCAGAGTTTGAAATTAGCACAGATACCGTTCCATAAGCCAAATATGTAATAGACAAGACCTACCCCTTGCTCAACGAAATGGACTCAACAATGAGGTATCACCTCACACCTGTTAGAATGGGCATCATCTGAAAATCTACAAACAACAAATGCTGGAAAGGGTGTGGAGAAAAGGAAGCCTCTTCCACTATTGTTGGGAATATAAATTGATACAGTCACTATGGAGAACAATATGGAGTTTCTTAAGGAACTAATAATAGAATTACCATATGATACAGCAATCCCAGTACTGGACATATACCCAGACAAAACCAGAAATCAAAAAGAGACATTCACCGCAATGTTCATTGCATCACTATTTACAATATCGAGGTAATGGAAGCAACCTAAATGCCCACAGACAGACGAATGCATAAAGATGTGGTACATATATAAAAGGAATATTACTAAGCCATGAAAGGAATGAAATTGGGTCAATTTGTAGAGACGTCGATGGATCTAGAGACTGTCATACAGAGTGAAGTAAGTCAGAAAGAGAAAAACAAATCTTGTATATTCATGCATATATGTGGAACCTAGAAAAACTGTACAGATTAACCGTTTTGCAAGGCATAAATAGAGCAACAGATGTAGACAACAATCGTATGGACAACAAGGGGGGAAAGCTCTTGGGAGGGTGGTGGTGGGAGGATTTGAGAGATTGGGATTGGCATGTAAACATTTATATGTATAAAATAGATAACCAATAAGAACCTGCTGTATAAAAATATAAAATAAAATTCAAAATTAAAAGAAATAAAATTTAAAAAATGAAACAGAAAAAACAATTATTCCCTTCACATACATGTATTTTATATGAATAAATTATTTCCATGCTTATATCTGTAAATACAAAAAAGAGGAATAAAATCTACCTTGAACCAAAAACGAAAAGAGAAAAAAAAAAACAGAACCCACCAGTTACTCAGAGGAAAGCCATATCAGGGCACTTACTCCAGTTGTAAAACAATTCTGAAGTTGGTCAGTGGTTGGGGAATCATCTCCCATTCAGCCAGCAGCCCCCACAGCAACAAGCGTCCTCATTGCAAAGCTGGGGCACCGTGCCGAGGCATCTGTGAGTAAACGTGAGCTGAGCCCCAGGCCAGTTGCTGCTGAACTATTCCCACCCGTCCAAGGTAAAACACCTGAATATATACAAGGACTTGAAAGCCTAGAGGAAGGGCCATAGAGCCACACGAGTGACAGCATGCCGGCCGACTTGGTGCCTGCAGGCCAGCCAGGATGGTCCTGGCCCTGGGTGCTCTTCTGGAAGATTTCCATTTCCTGCCTGAGATACCCGTCCTGTCCCTGCCCCCACTGCTTTTTTCCTTCCTCACCTCTGCCCAGGGAGAAATTCCAGCAGCAGGTATGGGTGACACATCCTCTTCTTTAGCAGGTGGCAGCCTGGCAACTGCTGCAGAAAGTCCAGCAGAGCCCCACTCACACTGGGCCACCCACAAAACCGTGGCCTCTCACTCCCTCCACCAGCCCAGCCCCGAGACTGCTGACAGGGCAGAGAAAATGGTGTCAGGCACGGCTGCAGGGGCTCTTGCTGCCTGGAGTGGTATTTATATTGATCTCAACCCAGGCACACCTGGGGAGGGCTGGCCGGCACGGTAAGGCTGCCCAGGTCAGCCAATCATCACCCCTCAGGGGCTCACAGTTGCAGAAAATGGAACTTGCTGAACCGGCCAGGTCCAAGGAACAGGTGTGGGGCTCCTGAGAGTCAGGATAGACAAGGGGCTGCAGCTTTGGCTTGTTTTCTAATCATTTTATCTGGCCCATGAGTGGGAGACAACTTCAAGAAAACCCTCTCCTAATGAGAGGAACCCAGGAGTCAGGGAGAGGAGGGGTGGGTGGTGGTTGGAGACAGAGGCCTGGTGCCCCGGGTGCAGTGGAAGTCTCTGGAAGACCAGGTGGAGGGAGGCCTCACGGAGTGATGCCCAGGGTCACAGACCTGTCGCAGCTGCTGTTTGTTAGTTCAAGTCCTGCTCTGAGGTGCTCTGTGTCAGCTCTGAGCGGACAGGTGAGCTGGGGGTGCTCTGCAATGAGGCTATGTGCAAGGTTCCTGTGTGCCCAGCCCTGCCACGGTACCTGCAAGGGTAGCTCTGTATCCTGGAGGGGCCTGACCACAAGAGCCCCGTGGGCTGGGGGTGGGGGTGGGGGTACCTGCCCAGGTGAGCTCCATATTCTGGGATTGGTCTGACCACGAGAGCCCATGGGCTGCTCGGGACCTGGTAAAGGATGTCAGGACAGTCAGTGAAGCCACCGAGGATATACCTCCAGTTGCTCCTAATTCCTACACCCTGCTGGTCATTCTACCAACCACCAGGGACATGGTATTCTGTATTAGTCTTCAATGATGCCTTCTTTTGTATTCCATTAGTCCCAGAGTCACAAGAAATTTTGGCTTGTGAGTGGCAGGACTCAACATACAACTAAACAATACTTCCGGGCCGTCTTGGCCCCAAGGGTGCAAAATTCCCACACCAGTCTTTGGGGAAAGCTTAACTAAAGACCTAAAAGTTCTACCTCTGGAAAAGGAAACCCTCCTTCAATACGCAGACGACATTCTGATCGCCAGCCCTACTAAGGAGGCCTCTGAACTACCAAGCCAATAAAGGATAGAAGTTGTCCAAGAAAAAGCTCAAATATCACAGACTGCGGTGACCTGCCTGGGCTTCATTCTCACAGAAGGTCAGAGAAGCCCATCCCAGGAAAGGGAAGAAACCATTTTCAGCCTTACCCCTTTCTAAAACTAGAAGACAGCTTAGGGGTTCCTGGGGAGGCCAGGGTTTGCTGCTTCTGGATCCCTAACTATAGTCTACTAGCTGGGTCTCTATATGAAACACTGAAAGGAAAAGATGATGATCCTTTTGAATAGAATCCAGAAGTGGCCTTTCAAGAATGGAAAGAGCAGTCAATTCAGACCCTTGCCATGGAACTCCCTAATTTAGCTAAACCCTTTGACCTTTACATTCCCGGTGAAAGGTGAATCGCCATTGGAGAATTAGTGCAAAAACTGGACCACTTGAAATGGAACAATGCAAGAATGCCATCCAGGTAGGATAAACTACGGTCACTAAGGGCTTGGCCTACTGCCACATCTGGCCAAGATACTGGCGGTATCTAAAAACCTGGAAATCAGCAGCCCAAAAGGCCACCTCCCTCCTAAGGGAAAAGGACCCCACGTGGTGATCCTAACCACCAACCATGCCCTGAAGTTGCAGGGTTTCGCTCCGTGGGCACACCGACCTCGAGTGAGGAGGCCCTCCAACTCCAACATCCAGAGAGATAACCGGGGGCAACAGGGCACCATGACGACTCGTGTGAACATCACTTGACCTGGAGTTTCTCTCATAAAACAACAAGAGTGTGTCCCAAAAGAGTAGACTACTGCTTGCAGGACTTACTGCACCCAGAGGGGAGCTAATAATCTTGGCGGGGGAACAGTATACCACACTGTCACCATAGAAAAGCCTACAGACACCATGATGATGGTGGCCAATAAGACTGGCTGGACTCCTGTTTACTTCAAAAGGCTGTTGACTCAGTAGCCATCATGGTCCTTGATCACCACTGACCCTGGACTGTCTGGAGTTGAGCGGGCAGGGCTCTGACACCTCGGTGCTGTTTGTACGTTAATTCAGGGGCCTAATTGAAGAAAGCGCAGACTACTGGTCAGAGCATCTAGGCTGGCAGAAACGGTCAGCCTAAGGTGGCCGAACAAATGTGGGGCGGGGTGAAACCGGCCCCCACAGCGTCTCTGCACATCTCTTTCCTGGACCCTTAAAGGTCATTAGAATCTATAACACTTCCAATGCTGGTGCTCAGGTGGACGAGCAAGGAGGCAGGGTCCTGGGGACAATCAACTTCACCGGGAGGCTGCTGGGGAGAAGCTCTGACCCTCGCCCCTGGGTATGAGGGCTCCCAACTCAGCACTCAGCAGTTACAGAAGAAGGGTCTGCACCCTCAGCACTCCAAGAATGAGGAACGGGACAAAAGGCAGAGGAGGGGTTGTCCCCAGCAAAGCCCATTAAAAATCCCTGGGAGATAAAAATAGAATCTGGGCAATAAAGTCAAGTCTAACCTTTTTTATCCTTTGTGCTTTGTCTAATTTCACGTGCTCCTAGGGTCCCGCATGCAGAGGTCCACACCCGGCACTTCAGACCAGATTTCCTAGTGCAGAATGGCTGGGTCGACACCTCAGCTCCTGGGGCCCAGTGCAGACTCCACGATATAGAGCCTGAGCTGACAGCAACCCGGCCCTCGAGAGCTCCGCCGCCTCCCTCCCTCCCACTGACTCTGACAGGATCTCTACACAGCAGCCCAGCCCACAGCCCACGGGGTAGTGCATGCTCTCACCTCTCCATTCTCTGATCAAATATAAAATTTCCTTTGCTTGTGAACCAAACTCAGTCTCGATCTGTTGGCCCCAATGACACTGGGCAGGGGGACACTTGTTGGGGTCCACTCTGGAGGATCAGTAACAGAAATTGAGACTATTGTAACCTCAATGAACAGATGTGTGGGCCAAACTGTAGTTAACATAGAACAGTGTATAAGGCTCAAGGAAAATAAGATGTTTTTAACACTTCCATTTGATATTTCCATCACTTTTTATAAGCAAGTTTCAGTGAAAAGGTTTGTCTCATTTGTCACGTCAATATTAGAGAAACGAAGTGATTCTTTCCAAGGATGTACATCTAATAATCTTGGTTAAACTTTCAATCTTGTTTTAAATGCTTTTCCATTGAAAATGATACCTCTCTTTCAGCTCCCCCATTTCTGAGAAGTATAAAATCTTATAATTTATTATTACCAAAGGGGAAAGGTAGGAGGAGGGATAAATTAACAGTTTGGAATTAAGACATACACACTGCTATGTATAAAATAGATCATCAACAAGGAACTACTGTATAGCACAGGGAACTACACTCAACATTTTGCAATAACCTATAAGGGGAAATAATCTGAAAAGAATAGATATTTTTATTGACATCATCTATCAATGACAGTTAAAGTGTAGCCTAAGGGAAGCTGGTGGTGAGTGCTTCTGACCCCTGAAGACTTCAATCATCTAAAGTTTGGACTCTGCCTACTTCCCAAGGCCCTTAATGAACATATGTGTAGCATAGCTTAAAAACTTCCCAGTTTGGGTTTCGGGGAGACACTGATTTTGAAAAAGCCCTGGTGTTCTCCTTACCTGAATGGGACTCTTCTACTGCTAAAACATGTCTGTCACACCCAGAGGATGGTATACCATCTGATCGGGAAGAGTTTTGGAAAAGGCATCTCATCTTCCTCATCTCCTGGTGCTCGGGTTCACCCTCCAGCGTCTTTACTAACAGTCTTCCCACTTGGAGATGTCAGCACTGTCAACATCCTGTTGCGTACAGTTTGGAATTTGTCCAGAGGATGAAGCGGAAGGATGAGGAACAATGAGAGACAAGTCCTAGGTGTTCAGACAGGCACATGTCACTCTAATTTCCAATCAGGAAGACGAATTGACCAAAGGCTAGGGTTGCCCATGGAAACAGTATAGGGCTTGAGGAAATCCCGCTGCTTTTTGGCCAGTTCCCATAAACACAAGTTGAACAATGGAACTCAGGGGCAGTAAAATTCACAAAACTGCAGAGTTGAAAATATCCATCACTGAAAAATGTCTTGAGGAAAGTCAGAGAAAAGGACTTGTAAGCAAGGGAGAATGGCAGGAAAGGGATGTGAGGAGGTAGAAAGGACTCGCCATTAAGCACAAGAAAAGGAGCTGAACATTGCAACATTGCAGTTGGCCAAAAAGGGTGTATGCGTTTTTTTTCTGTATATATTCAAGAAAAGGGCATACACTTTTTTAGCCAACCAAACAGGTGGGCACTGGAAGTCAATACTACAAAAGATATCACTTCGCATCAGTCAGAAGAGCCATCCTCATAAAGCATAAACAACAGAAATGCAGGACAGGGCAACGAGAAGAGGGAGCCCTGTGAGACTTATAGTGGAAATGTATATTGCCAACGGCCATTCTGGAGAAGTGTATTGTGTTTACTAAAGCATCTAAAAAATGAGCTACAGAGCATAGGGCACTTGCACTCATGGGCGTATATCTTGGGAAAAACAAAAATCGAGAGGACACAGGCACCCCAATGTTTACCCCCTCTCTGTTTAAAGATCCTCGACTAGGATATAACTTAAATGTCTCTGGAGGGAAAAAATGGATAGAGATGTGGTACTTAGGTAGAGTGGAATATTATTCAGCCTGGAAATCAATGAAATATGGCCAGTTGTAACAACTCAGGAGGAGTTACGTATGATCATTCTAAGTGACAGAATTCAAAAAGAAAAAGACACATATCATAAGATATCACTTAACGGTGGAATCCAAAATGGCTACACATGAAATAAATTACAAAACAAAAACATAGTCAAATATGTAGAAAACACGCATAAGGCTGCTAAACGGGAAAGGTGGGGAGGGGTGAGGCATCATCCAGGAGGTTGAAATTAGCAAAGATACCATTCCAAATACCAAACTGATAATCAACAAGGCCTACACGGTAGCTAAAAGAACTGCACTCAGCACACTCAAGTCACCGGAAAAGAATATATACGACTGGTAAGAATCTGAAAAAGAATTTATTGATGTCTCTCTGTACGTGAATCAAGTGGATGTACAGCAGCAAGAAACAGAGCTTTGAAAATCAGCTGTAACCAATATAGTAATAAATTTAAAAAAATAAACGACAGAGAGACAGAGAAAACCTCTTACAACTTTTCCTCAGGGACGGTGATGCAACATGGATTGAACACATCTAGACCCACAGCAGGATGAGACATAAGGCTGGAAACTGTTTGCGCTAAGAGAAATGTGAGGTTGGGTGAGGAAATGCACACCCTTTAAAGTAATACTACCTGGTACCCATTCAATGGGTCCCAAATCTGCAGGTTCAAGGGATCTTCCTACAGCTAAAACATGCATGGAAAACCCAGAGGACTGTACACCATGTGATCGGGAGATGTGTCTAAAATGCAGCCTCATTTATCCTCTCCTGGTGCTCCTGTTCACCATTCCAGCCACGTTACTTAGAATCTCCCCACTTGGAGAATCAGCACATTTAAACTTCTGTTTCACACATTTTGCAAATTGTGAGGAGGATGAACGGAAGAGGGGGAACCAATGAGAGAATAGTTGTAGGGGTTTGGACGGGCACATATCACTCTAATTTCCCATTAAGAATAAGAATTAAAGAAAGGCTCAGCCTGCCTCGCCGGAGCCAAAATAGGGTCTGAAGCAATCCTGCGGGTTTGAGGCCAGCTCACAAAAGAGCAACTTAAAAAATGGAGCTCAGGGTCACTGCAATTCACAAACCTGCAGAGTTATAAATGAAAACTAACGTCCAAAAATATGTTGAGGTAAGGCAAAAGAAGAGGATCTGAATGCAAGACAGAATTGCAAGTAAACAGATTTCAAGAGATAGATTGGACTCGTCTTTTAAAGCACATGAAAGCTGGCAGAATTTCGACAATGATGCAGTTGGCCCAAAAAGGGAGTCTGCGTTTTTTCCTGAATTATATCCGGAAAAACGCATACGCACTTTATGGGCAACCAAGCAAGCAAGCAATGCAAATGTGCACAACAAAGAAGTCTCATTCCCACCGGTCAAAAGGGCCACCCGAAAAAATTGTAAAAACCAGAAATGCAGGACAGGCCATGGAGAACAGGAATCCTTTATACGCTGATGGACAGTGTGTGAACTGCGGGAGGCCACTCTGGAGAAGTAGATGGTGGTTCCTAAATCATCTAAAAACAGAGCTACAGGATCATAGGTCACTTCCAATCACGGGAGTATATCTAGGGGAAGTCTAAAAATCAACAAGACACAAGCACACCACAGTTTAGGGCTACTCTGTTTACAAGAACCTCAACTTCAGTACACCTTAAATATCCCAGGAAAGAGAACAATGGATAAAGAAGATGTGGTACTTATGTACAATGGAATATCTCTTCACCATGAAATCAATGTAATAAGGCTAGTAGAAGGATAAAGAGTGGATTTAGGTCCGATAATACTACTTGAAATAAGTCAAACAGAAAAAAGAAACATATCATAAGATATCACTTATAGAGGGAGGGTAAATATGGCTGCACAAGAAATGAATTACAGAACAGAACAGTGTCTCACATTTAGAAAACACACTTATGTCAGCTTAAGGGGAAAGGAGAGGTGGGGTGATGCATAAAACCAGAGTTTGAAATTAGCACAGATACCGTTCAATAAACCAAATAGGTATTAGACACAGATCTACACCTTGCTCAATGAACTGGCCTCAACACACCCTATACACCGCAGAGAAATATATCTGAGTAATAAGAATCTTAAAACCCATGTATTGATATATCTCCATAAGGGAATCAAGTGTGTGCAGAGCGGCACAAACACAGCAGTGAAAATGAGCTAAACCCCATTATAGAAATAAATTTTAAAACAAAACGCTGAAACAATGAAAGAGAGAAAAATTCTTACAAAATTCGCTCAGGGGCTGTGATGCAACCTGGATTGACCACATATAAACCCACAGCTGGATAAGACATAAGCTGGACACTTGGGGCTGAGAGGATTGGTGAGCTTTGGTGAGCAACTGCCGAAAGTTTAATGCAATACTTCATGCTACTCATTCCAGGGTCCCAACACTCCAGGTTGAAGGGAATCTTCCTACAGCTAAACCATGCTTGGGAAACCCAGCGACTGGTATACCATATGATTGGGAAAGGTTTCTAAAACGCACCTCATTGTTCCTCTCCTGGGGCTCCGGATCGACATTCCAGCCGCTTTACTAACAACATCCCCACATGGAGAGTCAATGCCTTTAAGTTCTGGTATTGCACAGTCTGCAGTTAGTGTGGAGGATGAATGGGAATAGTGGGAAACAGTGAGAAACTAGCTGTAGCGGTTTCAATGGGCACATGTCACTCTAATTTCACATCAGTAAGAAGAATTAACCAAAGGCACAGCAAGGTGCCCCAGAAGAAGAATAGAGCTTCAAGGAATCCTATGGTTATGGGGCAAGATCACAAAAATAAGACCTGAAAAATGGAGCTCAGGGCCACTGCAGATTCAAAAACCTGCAGAGTTATAAAGGCCAACTATTTTCAAAAAAATATATTGAGGTAAGGCTATGAAGAAGCATTGAAAGCAAGGCAGAATGCAGGAAACCGATTTCAGGAGGTACACTGGAATTGCATTGAAAACATATGAAGAGAGTCAGAACCTCGACAATGATGCACTTGGCCAAAAAGGGCGTATGTGTTTTTTCCTGAATATAGTCAGGAAAAAAACGCATACACACTTTTTGGCCAACAAGCAAGCTTGCAAAGGAAATCTGCACTACAATGAAGTCTCACTTCCCCCCGGTCAAAAGGGCCATCTGAAAAAAGTGTAAAATCCATAAAGGCAGGACAGGCCATGGAGAACTGGGAGCCTTGTTATGCTGATGGGCGGGATGTAAATTGCCAACAGACACTCTGGGAGAAGTGTATGGTGTTTCCTGAAACATCTAAAAAACAAAGCAACAGAGCCTAGGGCACTTCCACTTATGGTCCTATAGCTTAGGGAAATTAAAATCAAAAAGACACAGCCACCCCAAAGTTTGGGATGGCTCTGTTTACAAGAACCTCATTACCGTACAAGTTCAATATCGCAGAAAGTGAAAAATGGATAAAGAAGTTGTGGTATTTACTTACAAAGCAATATCACTCAGCAATGAAATCTATGTCATCAGGCCCTTAGCAGCATAATGAGTGGATTCAGGTATGATGATTCTAACTGAAATAAGTCACACAGAAAAAGAAACATCATAAGATATCAGTAATACACGGAATGTAAACTTGGCTACACAGGAACTGAATTCCAAAACAGAACAGGGTCTCAAATTTAGAAAACCAACTTATGCTTGCTTAAGGGGAAAGGTGAGTTGGGGTGCTGCATAAAACCAGAGATTGAAATGAGCACAGATAAAGTTCCTTAAGCCAAATATGGAATAGACAAGAGCTACTCCTTGCTCAACGAAATGGACTCAACACCGCATATTAAACGCCTAAGAATGTACCTGACTAGTAAGTATCTTAAAACCTATGGATTGCTATGTCTCCGAAAGAGAATCAAGCGTGTGTACAGGGGCATAAACGCAGCAGTGATAGGATTGGAGAGGTTCGGTGAGCAAATGAAGACCCTTTGAAGTCATATTGCATGGTACCCATTCCACGGGTCTCAACTCTCCAGGTTTAAGGTATTCTTCCTTCAGCTAAAACATGCATGTGGAACCCAGAGTATGATCAACCATGTGAACGGGAGACGTGTTCAAATATGTCTCAGTTTTCCTCCCCTGGTACTCGGGTGCAACATTCCAGACGCTTTACTAACACTCTCCCCACTTGGAGAGTCAGCGCCTTTAACCTCCTGTTTGGCCCAGTTTGCAATTTCTGCGGAAGATGAACAGGAATAGCGAGAACCAATGAGAGACTAGCTGGAGGTGTCTGGACGGGCAAATTTAACTCTCATTTCCCACCAGGAAGAGGAATTAACCAAAGGCTCAGCGTGCCGTGCCGGAACCAGATTAGGGCCTGAAGCCATCCTGCGGTGTTGCGGCCAGGCTCACAAGAAAGCGAGTTGAAGAAAGGAGCTCAGGGGCACTGTAATTCACAAACCTGCAGAGTTATAAATGACAGCTATCGTCCAAAAATAGACTGAAGTAAGGCTGCCAAGAGGACTTGAAAGCGGGGCAGAATTGCAGGAAACCGATTTCAGGAGGTAGACTGGAATTGCATTGAAAGCATAGGAAAAGAGGCAGAACGTCCACAATGATGCACTTGGCCAAAAAGGGCGTATGCGTTTTTTCCTGAATATATTCAGGAAAAAACGCATACGCCCTTTTTGCCAACCAAGCAAACTTGCAAAGGAAATCTGCACTACAATGAAGTCTCACTTCCCCCCGGTCAAAAGGGCCATCTGAAAAAAGTGTAAAATCCAGAAAGGCAGGACAGGCCATGGAGAACTGGGAGCCTTGTTATGCTGATGGGCGGGATGTAAATTGCCAACAGACACTCGGGAGAAGTGTATGGTGTTTCCTGAAACATCTAAAAAACAAAGCAACAGAGCCTAGGGCACTTCCACTTATGGTCCTATAGCTTAGGGAAATTAAAATCAAAAAGACACAGCCACCCCAAAGTTTGGGACGCCTCTGTTTACAAGAACCTCGTTTACAGTACAAGTTCAATATCACAGAAAGTGAAAAATGGATAAAGAACTTGTGGTACTTACGTACAATGCAGTATCACTCAGCAATGAAATCTATGTCATCAGGCCCGTAGCAGCATAATGAGTGGATTCAGGTACGATGATTCTAACTGAAATAAGTCACACAGAAAAAGAAACATCATAAGATATCAGTAATACACGGAATGTAAACTTGGCTACACAGGAACTGAATTACAGAACAGAACAGGGTCTCAAATTTAGAAAACCAACTTATGCTTGCTTAAGGGGAAAGGTGAGTTGGGGTGCTGCATAAAACCAGAGATTGAAATGAGCACAGATAAAGTTCCTTAAGCCAAATATGGAATAGACAAGAGCTACTCCTTGCTCAACGAAATGGACTCAACACCGCATATTAAACGCCTAAGAATGTACCTGACTAGTAAGTATCTTAAAACCTATGGATTGCTATGTCTCCGAAAGAGAATCAAGCATGTGTACAGGGGCATGTAGGGCGTGGCAGCTAACTGCCACGCAGCAGGAAGCTGAAGTAAGCTGAATCATCCTTCCTGTGACCACTGCGCTTGCGCTAAGTATACTAATGAGGTTTTAAAGTAGCGACCTATCCGATGCTGGCTCACAAGTCTCACCATCGCGAAAGCCAATCACGAGCGCACATGTTCTTAATCCCTATATAAGCAGACTTCTAAGGATTGCGGGGTCTTCCTTCCCATCTTTCTTAACCAAGCTATGCTCCAATAAAGTGTGATACGAGAAGAATCTTGGCGTGGGCGGCTCGTTATTCTGCCGGTCAGAAAACGGCTCGCCGCCTTTGGTGCCCGAAACCCGGGAACTTCGCGCCGGGCATGGAGGACCGATTCAGAACTCTACACACTGATGGTAACCGTCGGTGGAGTAGTCCATCAGGTAGGTTTTTCGGGGGTTTGGAGCCTGAAGTTTTTACTTTCGCTTTTGTCCTTTAGTGTTTCTCATGTTTTTTCGTTTGCTTGTGGCTACGGTACCACCAGCCCGTCGAGTTGTGTCTTCCCTGGCCGATAGATAAGTCAAGCTTTTTATTATTGTGGGCTAAATATTCGTACCACCGGACCTACAAACTGATTTTCATGAGCCTATCAAGCCTTTTAATGGACCGAGGGCTAAAGCTCTCTCATAAAAACATAATAGGCTGCTACAAGATATCGAAAGTGCCGCGCACGTGGTTTGGGGTATCAGGCAGCTTTGACTGTTCGTCATGGAAAAACTTCGGAAAAGACCTAGAGGGAGTGTAACACAGGGGGAACTTTCTCGAGGCGCTCTCCCCATTGTGGAGCATGATACTTTCTTGCCTAAAGGAAGGAAAATGTGAAGAAATTATTCAACGAGACGCAAGGCTCTTAGCATGTGTCAAGATAGCGCATCAGAGTATGACCAAACAGGGACTACGGTAGATCGGCCTGAAATTATGAAAAGACAAAAGAAAACAAAGGAAAAGCAAGAAACGGTGCCAGGATTATATCCAACCCTAGATAGTTTAAGGATATATTTATTTCAAGATGAATTAATCCTAGAGAGGAGGAAGATTAGAAGGAGCGGCCGCGGCATATGAACAAGAGCGGTATGTGCATTGGTACATGCCGGCCGCTCGCTAGCCCACCATATTTTAATCCTCGGAGGCTAGAGCTTCCGCCCCTTGCTCAGGCCTCCACCTCAGTTGCGGCAGCTAATGCTCCCCCTCCTATGCCAAATTGTACTTTTATTCCTCAGGAAGCATGGTCCCAGTTGGCCACTGCTTTCCCGTGTTGAAGATCCAGCTACACGCCAACGATATTGTGAGATGATAGATCATAAGCTCATTAGGATCTTGCAGAAGCGGCTAAAAGAGATGGCAGTGTCCGCCAATTACACTATCATTTGTTGCAGCGCCTCACGCGAAATGCGTTAACACCTACAACTGGCAGGATATTGCCCGCGCTTGCTTAACGATGGGGCAATACCTAGATTGGAAATGAATCGTGTCTGACCTAGCACATAGTCAGGTGCGGGAAATGCTGCCAATGGCAGCCGGCCTGAATGTTGACATGCTGTTTGGACAGGGACATGGATAAATATCAGACCATGTTCCCTGTGCAAGTTTACAGCCAAATAAACGAAATAACATGCGGGCCTGGCGAGCCCTCCCCAACAAAGGAGAAGTTTGCAGGGATTTAACCAGATTATACAGGGCGGCACAGAACCATTTTCCGATTTTGTAGCTAGAATGATGGAGGCTGCCGGACGGATTTTGGTAATGTAGATGAGTTTATTGCCATTAGTAAAACAATTAGTTTATGAACAATGCACAAAAGAGTGTCGCAGAGCGATAACACCTTATAAAGGAAAGGCATTGAAACCTGGATGAAAGCATGTAGAGAGATCGGAGGGCCTTTGTCTAATACAGGGCTTGCTGCGGCTGTGCTGGCTGCCGCCCCCAGTGTACAGAACCCTGCCAAGTCAGGGGTTGTTTCCAATGTGGAAAGCCTGGGCACATTAAGAAACAGTGCAAAATGCAGGTGCGAGACCTAAATGCTACAAGCTCAAAGAGTTCCAGGAACTTGGTCCTAGATGCAAAAAAGGAAAACATTGGGCTAATGAATGTAGATCTGTTAAAGATATAAATGGGCAGCCCATCACCCGCTGCACAGGTAGCTAATCCAAGAATAATCCATACAGCCAATTCAAAAAACGGGATAACGGGCCCCCCGGTCCCGGGCCCGAAGATTTTTGGGGCCCACGAGAGTGTGAACCTTCAGCACTCCGCCCCAATGCAAGGCGAGCCACGTCAGGCTCTGCAGGGTTGGACCTCCGTGCCACCTCCAGAATGGTATTACAATAACCATGGGCATACAGCCCATAGATACAGACATAAAGGGCCACTACCTAGAGGGACGGTGGGTTGGTGTTAGGACGATCCTCCTCTTTTTGAAAGGACTTATTGTCCTCCCCGGAGTGATTGATTCTGTTTATCGGAGTTATTAAGGTAATTTGTCATCCCCAGAGATCATTACCATAGCCCCTGGTGATCGGATAGCTCAATTGTAATTTGCCCTCTTTTCATGAAAATTATCCCGCATGTTCTGCAGAACAGGATCCAAGGGTTTTGGATCCACTGGAATTTGATTTCAGCCTTTTGTCATTATCCTTGATGATCGTCCTATGATGAGTCTAACCGTAGAAGGGAAAACATTTTCAGGTTTGTAGATACCGGAGCGATCGAGCATTATAACTACTAGAGATTGGCCAGGCTCTTGGCCCCTACAAGAGTCTTCTCAAACCTTGCAAGGTCTAGTCTATGCACAGACACCCAAAGTTAGCTCCAAGGAATTAACTTGATCTCTAAAGATCAGAAGGGAAGATTTCAACCCTTTGTGGTTGAGGGATTGCCATTTAATTTATGGGGAAGGGATGTACAAAGTCAAATGAAACTTAGACTTACTAATGATTATTCTGAAGTCGCACAAAATATTATCTTAAATCGGATTTATACCTAATAGAGGGATAGGACGTAAGTTACAAGGCATGACCGCCCCTATAGAAGCCCGCGGAATTTAAACCGCCGAGGCTTGGGTTTTTCTCAAGGGTCACTGAGTTTATGATTCCTATTACATGGAGGACCACAACACCTGTGTGGGTACCTCAGTGGCCTTTGTCAAAGGAAAAGCTGGAGGCGGCATCCAAACTAGTGGATGAGCAGCTACAATTAGGGCATTTAGAACCCTCCCAGTCACCCTGGAATACTCCGATTTTTGTTATTAAGAAAAAATTAGGGAAATGGCGTTTGCTTCATGATCTGCGAGCTATAAATCAGCAAATGCAAATTATGGGGCCTATACAGCGCGGTTTGCCAGTATTGACAGCTCTTCCACGAAACTGGCCTGTTATAGCAGTAGATATTAAAGATTGTTTCTTTTCTATTCCTTTGAATAGTCGAGATAAAGAAAGATTTTCCTTACTCTGCCCTCTGTTAATCATGAACAGCCCGATAAGGAGATATCATTGGTTGTGCTCCTCAAGGTATGGCCAATAGTCCTACTATGTGCCAACTTTATGTTGACATGGCCTTGCAACCAGTAGAAATGAATTTCCTAAAGTTAGGATTATTCCTATATGGATGATGTTTTATTGTCAGCCCCTTGTATGGATTTGCTTGAACAGGCCTTAGGCGTTTTGATCAAATATTTAGGGAATAGGGGATTATTTCTTGCTCCCAAAAAATACAGAAGGGAGATGTTGTAAATTTTTAGGAGCTACTGTACATAGGAATAGATAGTACCTCAAAAATTGAGATTTAAGACTAATTGCTTAAAACATAAATGATTTTCAAAGGTTACTTGGAGATGTGAATTGGATTCGGCCATATTTAAGTTTAAACGCCGCTTGGATCTAAAACCTTTGTTTAGTGTATTAGAGGGAAATCCTGATCTTAATTCCCCACGCCAATTGACCCCAGAAGCCCATCAGGCACTTCAAAGGTAGAACAAGCTATTACAATGCACAATTAGAACGCTGTGAGATTCTCAACCTGTTTGGATGTGTATTTTTCCTACCTTGGGTTTCCAACTGGTGTTCTTTGGCAAGTGGACCTTTATTGTGGATTCACAACAATCTATGGGAATGAGAACTTTGTCACATTACCCATCTATGGTTGCCGATGTCGCCTTATTTGGTATTAAGCAATGTGTTTCCTCTTTTGCAGAACGCCCGAAAGGCTTGTAGTCCATATACGAAAGGATCAAGTAGAAGTGCTAGCAGCAACTACTTCCGAGTGGTCATACTTATATGTATATTTTCTGGTATTATTGATAATCATTTGCAAAGAGTGAACTTTTGAAGTTTGTGACTCAACAACCTGTTGTTTCCCAAGATTTACTGTAGATCAGCCACTGTTTAATGCTTTGACCATTTATACAGCCGGGTCTAAACGGGAAAAGGAGCTTATATGGTCCAAGGAAAACAACCAGTGATCATTGAGTGTCGACCTGATGCTCCTCAAGTGGTTGAATGTCAAGTAGTTTTTAGAAGTTTTTAGACGCTTTCAAGAGCCTTTTAATTTAATTTCTGATTCCTTATATGTGGTGAATGCTGTTAAGCACTTAGAAGTTATTTCTTTTGTTAAAACATCTAGCACGTAGCTTCCTTGTTGACAGGAATAAGATGTCAAATATTACATCGTCAACATCCCTTTTATATTACCATAGTCGGGCTCATTCTTTGTTACCCGCCCCATGGCTAAAGCTAATGAACCGTTGATCTGGCCACACGCGCTCTAACAGCGCTAAGACTCTATGACACAGGCTCAAGAGTTTCATAAGCTAATCATGTGTCATCTACAGTCTTAAGAAAAAAATTTAACATTACCAGAGCTTTGGCTAGGAATATTTTGAAGAGTTGTTCTGCTTGCGCCCAATTTTTGCCTACCCAAAAGACTGGGTTAACCCCGAGGCATTCTCCAATGAATGAATTATGGCAAATGGATGTTACCCATGTTTCCTCCTTTGGAACGCCCAATATGTACATGTTTCAGTGGATACCTGTTCTGGAGTGGTACAAATGCCAGCCTCTTTTTGGAGAAGGTTCAAAATGTTATTACCACTGCCTTGAGCTTGGGCAGCGTGGGCAAACCCCTAAGATTAACTGTATGGCCAGCTATACTTCCAAAAGCTTTGCTCTTTTTTGTCAAAAATGCAGGTGATTCATATTACAGGCTTGCCCTATAATCCCCAAGAGACAAGGAATTATAGAACGCACAAAATCGCACGCTTAAGAACTCTTAATAAAACAAAAAAGGGGAATCGCAGGCTGTACCCCTAGACAAGACTTTCACTTGCCTTATTTACCATAAATTTTTTACTTTAAATGAGGATAAAGAAACCTCTGCTGAACGCCATGTGGCACAAACCATAAAAATTTGGCAAGTGATGTGGAAAGATGTTGTCCAATCACTGGAAGGGCCCGGATCGTGTTATTACTCGAGCCAGGGAATTTCTTTGGTGTCTCCCCACAGGAATCAAGACCGATCATAGGTGGCCTCAAGACTGACGAAATTGTTGAAGACAACTTCAGAGAAATGCTGAGCTGGATGTTCCTGATGATTCTTCATTGTTAGGGCAGAGAATAGACTTTCTGTCTGGAATTAGCCGACCTGGCCAGTTCCCATGCCGATTCACTCTCAGAGCAGAGTCTTCCATATTTTATTCCACTAGTTTATGAATGAAACTGGCTACCCAGCCTGAATTATACTGGGCACCATTGCCAGTGATTTTGCTTGAATCGAAGTCTTTGTAATTAGTTGGAATTCCACAAAGGATTGTATCCTTTGGCCAGGATAACCTTGAACCACTTGGAACACTCCCTTAGAAATAATTTGGTTCCATTGAATATGTGAATGAAGCTTTGAGCAAGATAACTCAAGGCCACACTTCAGTTCAGGTATAGGGAATATCCAGTGAAAAATGGAGACCCTATTACCACTTAGTTTTGGAACATACCAGGGATAGTTCCTTTAATAAAGAATGCTTCTGATAAAACAAGTGCCAACAGGACTGTATGTCACCCCCTATTGGAGCCAGTCACATCAAATACCCCCAGTCTTTACCCTTGTACAGGGGGAACTTATGCTAAGTATTAACTTAGTTCAGCTTTCAATTTCCCCCTGTTTGCGTCCTATAATGGAAGAAAGGAAAAAGAATTGATACTAATGAGACCAAAAGAAATGATAGTACAAAGTGTGTATTTTGAAAGATGGCCATTTTATTCTTGGTTATAGTTAATGAGGCAGGAGTAGCATGGATATTTCTGATTATTGCCCTACCAGATGCCCTGAATAGGAGTGCAGAGATTGGAGAAGTCCTAAAATGGAAACTGGTCTCAAAGGACTGAACGGATGAATTTAGGAAAAGATTCAGATTAGGGCAACTTGAGCTACCAAGCAGACCGTTACAATGGAGACTTTGCCAATTGGGCTCTTCTGCGTTTTCCTTCTTTACAAGAGTGGGTAGGGTGGGATCTTTGGCCTGCTGTATATTTGGGATTATAATATGTCTACTTTGTTGGTCTGTCGCATGCGCGTCAGGGCCATCTGAATAAGGTCCTACTCACTCAAGCACTTTTGGCTGTCAGTGAAGGTGATTCTCCGCAGCCTGGATGTAAATCCAAAACAATTCGAATGGTATTGCCCTTGCCGAAAGGCTCCTGTTGCCATTGCACCTCTATAGGGAATCAACTTATTCTGAGTCAGCCTTTGCACCCTGCACCCTTGTTTGCATTGCACGCGGAAGGTGTCCTCCAATGCCACGAAGGCCTGCCCTCGAACAGTGAGCACATCATGATGTGAACACTTGTACGGGCTACATTCTGTTTGGTGATTCTAGTAATAAAAAAATGGTGGAATGTAGGGCGCGTCAGCTAACTGTCACGCAGCAGAAAGCTGAAGTAAGCTGAATCATCCTTCCTTGGCCACTGAAACTTGCGCTAAGTATACTAATGAGGTCTTTTAAAAACCAACCTATCCGATGCTGGCTCAAAGTGAGCACCATCTGCGAAAGCCAATCACAGAATGACACATGTTAAATCCCTATAGCCAGACTGCTATAGGATTGCGGTGTCTTCCTTCCACGAAATGGACTCAACACCCTATGCTCCAATAAATGTACCTACTAGTAAGTATCTTAAAACCTATAGATTGCTATGTCTCCCAAAGAGAATCAAGCATGTGTACAGGGGCATAAACGCAGCAGTGATAGGATTGGAGAGGTTCGGTGAGCAAATGAAGACCCTTTGAAGTCATATTGCATGGTACCCATTCCACGGGTTTCAACTACCCAGGTTTAAGGTATTCTTCCTTCAGCTAAAACATGCATGTGGAACCTAGAGTATGATCAACCATGTGATCGGGAGACGTGTTCAAATATGTCTCAGTTTTCCTCCCTGGTACTCGGGTGCAACATTCCAGACGCTTTACTAACACTCTCCCAACTTGGAGAGTCAGTCCCTTTAACCTCCTGTTTGGCCCAGTTTGCAATTTCTGCGGAAGATGAACAGGAATAGCGAGAACCAATGAGAGACTAGCTGGAGGTGTCTGGACGGGCAAATTTAACTCTCATTTCCCACCAGGAAGAGGAATTAACCAAAGGCTCAGCGTGCCGTGCCGGAACCAGATTAGGGCCTGAAGCCATCCTGCGGTGTTGCGGCCAGCTCAAAAGAAAGCGAGTTGAAGAAAGGAGCTCAGGGGCACTGTAATTCACAAACCTGCAGAGTTATAAATGACAGCTATCGTCCAAAAATAGACTGAAGTAAGGCTGCCAAGAGGACTTGAAAGCGGGGCAGAATTGCAGGAAACCGATTTCAGGAGGTAGACTGGAATTGCATTGAAAGCATAGGAAAAGAGGCAGAACGTCCACAATGATGCACTTGGCCAAAAAGGGCGTATGCGTTTTTTCCTGAATATATTCAGGAAAAAACGCATACGCCCTTTTTGGCCAACCAAGCAAGCTTGCAAAGGAAATCTGCACTACAATGAAGTCTCACTTCCCCCCGGTCAAAAGGGCCATCTGAAAAAAGTGTAAAATCCAGAAAGGCAGGACAGGCCATGGAGAACTGGGAGCCTTGTTATGCTGATGGGCGGGATGTAAATTGCCAACAGACACTCGGGAGAAGTGTATGGTGTTTCCTGAAACATCTAAAAAACAAAGCAACAGAGCCTAGGGCACTTCCACTTATGGTCCTATAGCTTAGGGAAATTAAAATCAAAAAGACACAGCCACCCCAAAGTTTGGGACGCCTCTGTTTACAAGAACCTCGTTTACAGTACAAGTTCAACATCGCAGAAAGTGAAAAATGGATAAAGAAGTTGTGGTATTTACTTACAAAGCAATATCACTCAGCAATGAAATCTATGTCATCAGGCCCTTAGCAGCACAATGAGTGGATTCAGGTATGATGATTCTAACTGAAATAAGTCACACAGAAAAAGAAACATCATAAGATATCAGTAATACACGGAATGTAAACTTGGCTACACAGGAACTGAATTACAGAACAGAACAGGGTCTCAAATTTAGAAAACCAACTTATGCTTGCTTAAGGGAAAGGTGAGTTGGGGTGCTGCATAAAACCAGAGATTGAAATGAGCACAGATAAAGTTCCTTAAGCCAAATATGGAATAGACAAGAGCTACTCCTTGCTCAACGAAATGGACTCAACACCGCATATTAAACGCCTAAGAATGTACCTGACTAGTAAGTATCTTAAAACCTATGGATTGCTATGTCTCCGAAAGAGAATCAAGCATGTGTACAGGGGCATAAACGCAGCAGTGATAGGATTGGAGAGGTTCGGTGAGCAAATGAAGACCCTTTGAAGTCATATTGCATGGTACCCATTCCACGGGTTTCAACTCTCCAGGTTTAAGGTATTCTTCCTTCAGCTAAAACATGCATGTGGAACCCAGAGTATGATCAACCATGTGAACGGGAGACGTGTTCAAATATGTCTCAGTTTTCCTCCCCTGGTACTCGGGTGCAACATTCCAGACGCTTTACTAACACTCTCCCCACTTGGAGAGTCAGCCCTTTAACCTCCTGTTTGGCCCAGTTTGCAATTTCTGCGGAAGATGAACAGGAATAGCGAGAACCAATGAGAGACTAGCTGGAGGTGTCTGGACGGGCAAATTTAACTCTCATTTCCCACCAGGAAGAGGAATAACCAAAGGCTCAGCGTGCCGTGCCGGAACCAGATTAGGGCCTGAAGCCATCCTGCGGTGTTGCGGCCAGGTCACAAGAAAGCGAGTTGAAGAAAGGAGCTCAGGGGCACTGTAATTCACAAACCTGCAGAGTTATAAATGACAGCTATCGTCCAAAAATAGACTGAAGTAAGGCTGCCAAGAGGACTTGAAAGCGGGGCAGAATTGCAGGAAACCGATTTCAGGAGGTAGACTGGAATTGCATTGAAAGCATAGGAAAAGAGGCAGAACGTCCACAATGATGCACTTGGCCAAAAAGGGCGTATGCGTTTTTTCCTGAATATATTCAGGAAAAAACGCATACGCACTTTTTGGCCAACCAAGCAAGCTTGCAAAGGAAATCTGCACTACAATGAAGTCTCACTTCCCCCCGGTCAAAAGGGCCATCTGAAAAAAGTGTAAAATCCAGAAAGGCAGGACAGGCCATGGAGAACTGGGAGCCTTGTTATGCTGATGGGCGGGATGTAAATTGCCAACAGACACTCGGGAGAAGTGTATGGTGTTTCCTGAAACATCTAAAAAACAAAGCAACAGAGCCTAGGGCACTTCCACTTATGGTCCTATAGCTTAGGGAAATTAAAATCAAAAAGACACAGCCACCCCAAAGTTTGGGACGCCTCTGTTTACAAGAACCTCGTTTACAGTACAAGTTCAACATCGCAGAAAGTGAAAAATGGATAAAGAAGTTGTGGTATTTACTTACAAAGCAATATCACTCAGCAATGAAATCTATGTCATCAGGCCCTTAGCAGCACAATGAGTGGATTCAGGTATGATGATTCTAACTGAAATAAGTCACACAGAAAAAGAAACATCATAAGATATCAGTAATACACGGAATGTAAACTTGGCTACACAGGAACTGAATTACAGAACAGAACAGGGTCTCAAATTTAGAAAACCAACTTATGCTTGCTTAAGGGGAAAGGTGAGTTGGGGTGCTGCATAAAACCAGAGATTGAAATGAGCACAGATAAAGTTCCTTAAGCCAAATATGGAATAGACAAGAGCTACTCCTTGCTCAACGAAATGGACTCAACACCCCATATTAAACGCCTAAGAATGTACCTGACTAGTAAGTATCTTAAAACCTATGGATTGCTATGTCTCCGAAAGAGAATCAAGCATGTGTACAGGGGCATAAACGCAGCAGTGATAGGATTGGAGAGGTTCGGTGAGCAAATGAAGACCCTTTGAAGTCATATTGCATGGTACCCATTCCACGGGTTTCAACTCCCAGGTTTAAGGTATTCTTCCTTCAGCTAAAACATGCATGTGGAACCCAGAGTATGATCAACCATGTGAACGGGAGACGTGTTCAAATATGTCTCAGTTTTCCTCCCCTGGTACTCGGGTGCAACATTCCAGACGCTTTACTAACACTCTCCCCACTTGGAGAGTCAGTCCCTTTAACCTCCTGTTTGGCCCAGTTTGCAATTTCTGCGGAAGATGAACAGGAATAGGGAGAACCAATGAGAGACTAGCTGGAGGTGTCTGGACGGGCAAATTTAACTCTCATTTCCCACCAGGAAGAGGAAATAACCAAAGGCTCAGCGTGCCGTGCCGGAACCAGATTAGGGCCTGAAGCCATCCTGCGGTGTTGCGGCCAGGTCACAAGAAAGCGAGTTGAAGAAAGGAGCTCAGGGGCACTGTAATTCACAAACCTGCAGAGTTATAAATGACAGCTATCGTCCAAAAATAGACTGAAGTAAGGCTGCCAAGAGGACTTGAAAGCGGGGCAGAATTGCAGGAAACCGATTTCAGGAGGTAGACTGGAATTGCATTGAAAGCATAGGAAAAGAGGCAGAACGTCCACAATGATGCACTTGGCCAAAAAGGGCGTATGCGTTTTTTCCTGAATATATTCAGGAAAAAACGCATACGCCCTTTTTGGCCAACCAAGCAAGCTTGCAAAGGAAATCTGCACTACAATGAAGTCTCACTTCCCCCGGTCAAAAGGGCCATCTGAAAAAAGTGTAAAATCCAGAAAGGCAGGACAGGCCATGGAGAACTGGGAGCCTTGTTATGCTGATGGGCGGGATGTAAATTGCCAACAGACACTCGGGAGAAGTGTATGGTGTTTCCTGAAACATCTAAAAAACAAAGCAACAGAGCCTAGGGCACTTCCACTTATGGTCCTATAGCTTAGGGAAATTAAAATCAAAAAGACACAGCCACCCCAAAGTTTGGACGGCTCTGTTTACAAGAACCTCGTTTACAGTACAAGTTCAACATCGCAGAAAGTGAAAAATGGATAAAGAAGTTGTGGTATTTACTTACAAAGCAATATCACTCAGCAATGAAATCTATGTCATCAGGCCCTTAGCAGCACAATGAGTGGATTCAGGTATGATGATTCTAACTGAAATAAGTCACACAGAAAAAGAAACATCATAAGATATCAGTAATACACGGAATGTAAACTTGGCTACACAGGAACTGAATTACAGAACAGAACAGGGTCTCAAATTTAGAAAACCAACTTATGCTTGCTTAAGGGGAAAGGTGAGTTGGGGTGCTGCATAAAACCAGAGATTGAAATGAGCACAGATAAAGTTCCTTAAGCCAAATATGGAATAGACAAGAGCTACTCCTTGCTCAACGAAATGGACTCAACACCGCATATTAAACGCCTAAGAATGTACCTGACTAGTAAGTATCTTAAAACCTATGGATTGCTATGTCTCCGAAAGAGAATCAAGCATGTGTACAGGGGCATAAACGCAGCAGTGATAGGATTGGAGAGGTTCGGTGAGCAAATGAAGACCCTTTGAAGTCATATTGCATGGTACCCATTCCACGGGTTTCAACTCCCAGGTTTAAGGTATTCTTCCTTCAGCTAAAACATGCATGTGGAACCCAGAGTATGATCAACCATGTGATCGGGAGACGTGTTCAAATATGTCTCAGTTTTCCTCCCCTGGTACTCGGGTGCAACATTCCAGACGCTTTACTAACACTCTCCCCACTTGGAGAGTCAGCCCTTTAACCTCCTGTTTGGCCCAGTTTGCAATTTCTGCGGAAGATGAACAGGAATAGCGAGAACCAATGAGAGACTAGCTGGAGGTGTCTGGACGGGCAAATTTAACTCTCATTTCCCACCAGGAAGAGGAATAACCAAAGGCTCAGCGTGCCGTGCCGGAACCAGATTAGGGCCTGAAGCCATCCTGCGGTGTTGCGGCCAGGTCACAAGAAAGCGAGTTGAAGAAAGGAGCTCAGGGGCACTGTAATTCACAAACCTGCAGAGTTATAAATGACAGCTATCGTCCAAAAATAGACTGAAGTAAGGCTGCCAAGAGGACTTGAAAGCGGGGCAGAATTGCAGGAAACCGATTTCAGGAGGTAGACTGGAATTGCATTGAAAGCATAGGAAAAGAGGCAGAACGTCCACAATGATGCACTTGGCCAAAAAGGGCGTATGCGTTTTTTCCTGAATATATTCAGGAAAAAACGCATACGCCCTTTTTGGCCAACCAAGCAAGCTTGCAAAGGAAATCTGCACTACAATGAAGTCTCACTTCCCCCCGGTCAAAAGGGCCATCTGAAAAAAGTGTAAAATCCAGAAAGGCAGGACAGGCCATGGAGAACTGGGAGCCTTGTTATGCTGATGGGCGGGATGTAAATTGCCAACAGACACTCGGGAGAAGTGTATGGTGTTTCCTGAAACATCTAAAAAACAAAGCAACAGAGCCTAGGGCACTTCCACTTATGGTCCTATAGCTTAGGGAAATTAAAATCAAAAAGACACAGCCACCCCAAAGTTTGGGACGGCTCTGTTTACAAGAACCTCGTTTACAGTACAAGTTCAACATCGCAGAAAGTGAAAAATGGATAAAGAAGTTGTGGTATTTACTTACAAAGCAATATCACTCAGCAATGAAATCTATGTCATCAGGCCCTTAGCAGCACAATGAGTGGATTCAGGTATGATGATTCTAACTGAAATAAGTCACACAGAAAAAGAAACATCATAAGATATCAGTAATACACGGAATGTAAACTTGGCTACACAGGAACTGAATTACAGAACAGAACAGGGTCTCAAATTTAGAAAACCAACTTATGCTTGCTTAAGGGAAAGGTGAGTTGGGGTGCTGCATAAAACCAGAGATTGAAATGAGCACAGATAAAGTTCCTTAAGCCAAATATGGAATAGACAAGAGCTACTCCTTGCTCAACGAAATGGACTCAACACCGCATATTAAACGCCTAAGAATGTACCTGACTAGTAAGTATCTTAAAACCTATGGATTGCTATGTCTCCGAAAGAGAATCAAGCATGTGTACAGGGGCATAAACGCAGCAGTGATAGGATTGGAGAGGTTCGGTGAGCAAATGAAGACCCTTTGAAGTCATATTGCATGGTACCCATTCCACGGGTTTCAACTCCCAGGTTTAAGGTATTCTTCCTTCAGCTAAAACATGCATGTGGAACCCAGAGTATGATCAACCATGTGATCGGGAGACGTGTTCAAATATGTCTCAGTTTTCCTCCCCTGGTACTCGGGTGCAACATTCCAGACGCTTTACTAACACTCTCCCCACTTGGAGAGTCAGCCCTTTAACCTCCTGTTTGGCCCAGTTTGCAATTTCTGCGGAAGATGAACAGGAATAGCGAGAACCAATGAGAGACTAGCTGGAGGTGTCTGGACGGGCAAATTTAACTCTCATTTCCCACCAGGAAGAGGAATAACCAAAGGCTCAGCGTGCCGTGCCGGAACCAGATTAGGGCCTGAAGCCATCCTGCGGTGTTGCGGCCAGCTCACAAGAAAGCGAGTTGAAGAAAGGAGCTCAGGGGCACTGTAATTCACAAACCTGCAGAGTTATAAATGACAGCTATCGTCCAAAAATAGACTGAAGTAAGGCTGCCAAGAGGACTTGAAAGCGGGGCAGAATTGCAGGAAACCGATTTCAGGAGGTAGACTGGAATTGCATTGAAAGCATAGGAAAAGAGGCAGAACGTCCACAATGATGCACTTGGCCAAAAAGGGCGTATGCGTTTTTTCCTGAATATATTCAGGAAAAAACGCATACGCCCTTTTTGGCCAACCAAGCAAGCTTGCAAAGGAAATCTGCACTACAATGAAGTCTCACTTCCCCCGGTCAAAAGGGCCATCTGAAAAAAGTGTAAAATCCAGAAAGGCAGGACAGGCCATGGAGAACTGGGAGCCTTGTTATGCTGATGGGCGGGATGTAAATTGCCAACAGACACTCGGGAGAAGTGTATGGTGTTTCCTGAAACATCTAAAAAACAAAGCAACAGAGCCTAGGGCACTTCCACTTATGGTCCTATAGCTTAGGGAAATTAAAATCAAAAAGACACAGCCACCCCAAAGTTTGGGACGGCTCTGTTTACAAGAACCTCGTTTACAGTACAAGTTCAACATCGCAGAAAGTGAAAAATGGATAAAGAAGTTGTGGTATTTACTTACAAAGCAATATCACTCAGCAATGAAATCTATGTCATCAGGCCCTTAGCAGCACAATGAGTGGATTCAGGTATGATGATTCTAACTGAAATAAGTCACACAGAAAAAGAAACATCATAAGATATCAGTAATACACGGAATGTAAACTTGGCTACACAGGAACTGAATTACAGAACAGAACAGGGTCTCAAATTTAGAAAACCAACTTATGCTTGCTTAAGGGAAAGGTGAGTTGGGGTGCTGCATAAAACCAGAGATTGAAATGAGCACAGATAAAGTTCCTTAAGCCAAATATGGAATAGACAAGAGCTACTCCTTGCTCAACGAAATGGACTCAACACCGCA
The DNA here is from genome assembly GCF_011762595.2 of Tursiops truncatus. Lineage (NCBI taxonomy): Eukaryota > Metazoa > Chordata > Mammalia > Artiodactyla > Delphinidae > Tursiops > Tursiops truncatus. Next base: position 13,582 of record NW_022983267.1, on the reverse strand, counting down.
TATTAAACGCCTAAGAATGTACCTGACTAGTAAGTATCTTAAAACCTATGGATTGCTATGTCTCTGAAAGAGAATCAAGCATGTGTACAGGGGCATAAACGCAGCAGTGATAGGATTGGAGAGGTTCGGTGAGCAAATGAAGACCCTTTGAAGTCATATTGCATGGTACCCATTCCACGGGTTTCAACTCTCCAGGTTTAAGGTATTCTTCCTTCAGCTAAAACATGCATGTGGAACCCAGAGTATGATCAACCATGTGATCGGGAGACGTGTTCAAATATGTCTCAGTTTTCCTCCCCTGGTACTCGGGTGCAACATTCCAGACGCTTTACTAACACTCTCCCGACTTGGAGAGTCAGTCCCTTTAACCTCCTGTTTGGCCCAGTTTGCAATTTCTGCGGAAGATGAACAGGAATAGCGAGAACCAATGAGAGACTAGCTGGAGGTGTCTGGACGGGCAAATTTAACTCTCATTTCCCACCAGGAAGAGGAATTAACCAAAGGCTCAGCGTGCCGTGCCGGAACCAGATTAGGGCCTGAAGCCATCCTGCGGTGTTGCGGCCAGGTCACAAGAAAGCGAGTTGAAGAAAGGAGCTCAGGGGCACTGTAATTCACAAACCTGCAGAGTTATAAATGACAGCTATCGTCCAAAAATAGACTGAAGTAAGGCTGCCAAGAGGACTTGAAAGCGGGGCAGAATTGCAGGAAACCGATTTCAGGAGGTAGACTGGAATTGCATTGAAAGCATAGGAAAAGAGGCAGAACGTCCACAATGATGCACTTGGCCAAAAAGGGCGTATGCGTTTTTTCCTGAATATATTCAGGAAAAAACGCATACGCCCTTTTTGGCCAACCAAGCAAGCTTGCAAAGGAAATCTGCACTACAATGAAGTCTCACTTCCCCCCGGTCAAAAGGGCCATCTGAAAAAAGTGCAAAATCCAGAAAGACAGGACAGGCCATGGAGAACTGGGAGCCTTGTTATGCTGATGGGCGGGATGTAAATTGCCAACAGACACTAGGGAGAAGTGTATGGTGTTTCCTGAAACATCTAAAAAACAAAGCAACAGAGCCTAGGGCACTTCCACTTATGGTCCTATAGCTTAGGGAAATTAAAATCAAAAAGACACAGCCACCCCAAAGTTTGGGACGGCTCTGTTTACAAGAACCTCGTTTACAGTACAAGTTCAACATCGCAGAAAGTGAAAAATGGATAAAGAAGTTGTGGTATTTACTTACAAAGCAATATCACTCAGCAATGAAATCTATGTCATCAGGCCCTTAGCAGCACAATGAGTGGATTCAGGTATGATGATTCTAACTGAAATAAGTCACACAGAAAAAGAAACATCATAAGATATCAGTAATACACGGAATGTAAACTTGGCTACACAGGAACTGAATTACAGAACAGAACAGGGTCTCAAATTTAGAAAACCAACTTATGCTTGCTTAAGGGAAAGGTGAGTTGGGGTGCTGCATAAAACCAGAGATTGAAATGAGCACAGATAAAGTTCCTTAAGCCAAATATGGAATAGACAAGAGCTACTCCTTGCTCAACGAAATGGACTCAACACCGCATATTAAACGCCTAAGAATGTACCTGACTAGTAAGTATCTTAAAACCTATGGATTGCTATGTCTCCGAAAGAGAATCAAGCATGTGTACAGGGGCATAAACGCAGCAGTGATAGGATTGGAGAGGTTCGGTGAGCAAATGAAGACCCTTTGAAGTCATATTGCATGGTACCCATTCCACGGGTTTCAACTCTCCAGGTTTAAGGTATTCTTCCTTCAGCTAAAACATGCATGTGGAACCCAGAGTATGATCAACCATGTGATCGGGAGACGTGTTCAAATATGTCTCAGTTTTCCTCCCCTGGTACTCGGGTGCAACATTCCAGACGCTTTACTAACACTCTCCCCACTTGGAGAGTCAGTCCCTTTAACCTCCTGTTTGGCCCAGTTTGCAATTTCTGCGGAAGATGAACAGGAATAGCGAGAACCAATGAGAGACTAGCTGGAGGTGTCTGGACGGGCAAATTTAACTCTCATTTCCCACCAGGAAGAGGAATAACCAAAGGCTCAGCGTGCCGTGCCGGAACCAGATTAGGGCCTGAAGCCATCCTGCGGTGTTGCGGCCAGCTCACAAGAAAGCGAGTTGAAGAAAGGAGCTCAGGGGCACTGTAATTCACAAACCTGCAGAGTTATAAATGACAGCTATCGTCCAAAAATAGACTGAAGTAAGGCTGCCAAGAGGACTTGAAAGCGGGGCAGAATTGCAGGAAACCGATTTCAGGAGGTAGACTGGAATTGCATTGAAAGCATAGGAAAAGAGGCAGAACGTCCACAATGATGCACTTGGCCAAAAAGGGCGTATGCGTTTTTTCCTGAATATATTCAGGAAAAAACGCATACGCCCTTTTTGGCCAACCAAGCAAGCTTGCAAAGGAAATCTGCACTACAATGAAGTCTCACTTCCCCCCGGTCAAAAGGGCCATCTGAAAAAAGTGTAAAATCCAGAAAGGCAGGACAGGCCATGGAGAACTGGGAGCCTTGTTATGCTGATGGGCGGGATGTAAATTGCCAACAGACACTCGGGAGAAGTGTATGGTGTTTCCTGAAACATCTAAAAAACAAAGCAACAGAGCCTAGGGCACTTCCACTTATGGTCCTATAGCTTAGGGAAATTAAAATCAAAAAGACACAGCCACCCCAAAGTTTGGGACGCCTCTGTTTACAAGAACCTCGTTTACAGTACAAGTTCAACATCGCAGAAAGTGAAAAATGGATAAAGAAGTTGTGGTATTTACTTACAAAGCAATATCACTCAGCAATGAAATCTATGTCATCAGGCCCTTAGCAGCACAATGAGTGGATTCAGGTATGATGATTCTAACTGAAATAAGTCACACAGAAAAAGAAACATCATAAGATATCAGTAATACACGGAATGTAAACTTGGCTACACAGGAACTGAATTACAGAACAGAACAGGGTCTCAAATTTAGAAAACCAACTTATGCTTGCTTAAGGGAAAGGTGAGTTGGGGTGCTGCATAAAACCAGAGATTGAAATGAGCACAGATAAAGTTCCTTAAGCCAAATATGGAATAGACAAGAGCTACTCCTTGCTCAACGAAATGGACTCAACACCGCATATTAAACGCCTAAGAATGTACCTGACTAGTAAGTATCTTAAAACCTATGGATTGCTATGTCTCCGAAAGAGAATCAAGCATGTGTACAGGGGCATAAACGCAGCAGTGATAGGATTGGAGAGGTTCGGTGAGCAAATGAAGACCCTTTGAAGTCATATTGCATGGTACCCATTCCACGGGTTTCAACTCTCCAGGTTTAAGGTATTCTTCCTTCAGCTAAAACATGCATGTGGAACCCAGAGTATGATCAACCATGTGATCGGGAGACGTGTTCAAATATGTCTCAGTTTTCCTCCCCTGGTACTCGGGTGCAACATTCCAGACGCTTTACTAACACTCTCCCCACTTGGAGAGTCAGCCCTTTAACCTCCTGTTTGGCCCAGTTTGCAATTTCTGCGGAAGATGAACAGGAATAGCGAGAACCAATGAGAGACTAGCTGGAGGTGTCTGGACGGGCAAATTTAACTCTCATTTCCCACCAGGAAGAGGAAATAACCAAAGGCTCAGCGTGCCGTGCCGGAACCAGATTAGGGCCTGAAGCCATCCTGCGGTGTTGCGGCCAGCTCACAAGAAAGCGAGTTGAAGAAAGGAGCTCAGGGGCACTGTAATTCACAAACCTGCAGAGTTATAAATGACAGCTATCGTCCAAAAATAGACTGAAGTAAGGCTGCCAAGAGGACTTGAAAGCGGGGCAGAATTGCAGGAAACCGATTTCAGGAGGTAGACTGGAATTGCATTGAAAGCATAGGAAAAGAGGCAGAACGTCCACAATGATGCACTTGGCCAAAAAGGGCGTATGCGTTTTTTCCTGAATATATTCAGGAAAAAACGCATACGCCCTTTTTGGCCAACCAAGCAAGCTTGCAAAGGAAATCTGCACTACAATGAAGTCTCACTTCCCCCCGGTCAAAAGGGCCATCTGAAAAAAGTGTAAAATCCAGAAAGGCAGGACAGGCCATGGAGAACTGGGAGCCTTGTTATGCTGATGGGCGGGATGTAAATTGCCAACAGACACTCGGGAGAAGTGTATGGTGTTTCCTGAAACATCTAAAAAACAAAGCAACAGAGCCTAGGGCACTTCCACTTATGGTCCTATAGCTTAGGGAAATTAAAATCAAAAAGACACAGCCACCCCAAAGTTTGGGACGCCTCTGTTTACAAGAACCTCGTTTACAGTACAAGTTCAACATCGCAGAAAGTGAAAAATGGATAAAGAAGTTGTGGTATTTACTTACAAAGCAATATCACTCAGCAATGAAATCTATGTCATCAGGCCCTTAGCAGCACAATGAGTGGATTCAGGTATGATGATTCTAACTGAAATAAGTCACACAGAAAAAGAAACATCATAAGATATCACTAACACACGGAATGTAAACTTGGCTACACAGGAACTGAATTACAGAACAGAACAGGGTCTCAAATTTAGAAAACCAACTTATGCTTGCTTAAGGGGAAAGGTGAGTTGGGGTGCTGCATAAAACCAGAGATTGAAATGAGCACAGATAAAGTTCCTTAAGCCAAATATGGAATAGACAAGAGCTACTCCTTGCTCAACGAAATGGACTCAACACCCCATATTAAACGCCTAAGAATGTACCTGACTAGTAAGTATCTTAAAACCTATGGATTGCTATGTCTCCGAAAGAGAATCAAGCATGTGTACAGGGGCATAAACGCAGCAGTGATAGGATTGGAGAGGTTCGGTGAGCAAATGAAGACCCTTTGAAGTCATATTGCATGGTACCCATTCCACGGGTCTCAACTCTCCAGGTTTAAGGTATTCTTCCTTCAGCTAAAACATGCATGTGGAACCCAGAGTATGATCAACCATGTGATCGGGAGACGTGTTCAAATATGTCTCAGTTTTCCTCCCCTGGTACTCGGGTGCAACATTCCAGACGCTTTACTAACACTCTCCCCACTTGGAGAGTCAGCGCCTTTAACCTCCTGTTTGGCCCAGTTTGCAATTTCTGCGGAAGATGAACAGGAATAGCGAGAACCAATGAGAGACTAGCTGGAGGTGTCTGGACGGGCAAATTTAACTCTCATTTCCCACCAGGAAGAGGAATTAACCAAAGGCTCAGCGTGCCGTGCCGGAACCAGATTAGGGCCTGAAGCCATCCTGCGGTGTTGCGGCCAGCTCACAAGAAAGCGAGTTGAAGAAAGGAGCTCAGGGGCACTGTAATTCACAAACCTGCAGAGTTATAAATGACAGCTATCGTCCAAAAATAGACTGAAGTAAGGCTGCCAAGAGGACTTGAAAGCGGGGCAGAATTGCAGGAAACCGATTTCAGGAGGTAGACTGGAATTGCATTGAAAGCATAGGAAAAGAGGCAGAACGTCCACAATGATGCACTTGGCCAAAAAGGGCGTATGCGTTTTTTCCTGAATATATTCAGGAAAAAACGCATACGCCCTTTTTGGCCAACCAAGCAAGCTTGCAAAGGAAATCTGCACTACAATGAAGTCTCACTTCCCCCCGGTCAAAAGGGCCATCTGAAAAAAGTGTAAAATCCAGAAAGGCAGGACAGGCCATGGAGAACTGGGAGCCTTGTTATGCTGATGGGCGGGATGTAAATTGCCAACAGACACTCGGGAGAAGTGTATGGTGTTTCCTGAAACATCTAAAAAACAAAGCAACAGAGCCTAGGGCACTTCCACTTATGGTCCTATAGCTTAGGGAAATTAAAATCAAAAAGACACAGCCACCCCAAAGTTTGGGACGGCTCTGTTTACAAGAACCTCGTTTACAGTACAAGTTCAACATCGCAGAAAGTGAAAAATGGATAAAGAAGTTGTGGTATTTACTTACAAAGCAATATCACTCAGCAATGAAATCTATGTCATCAGGCCCGTAGCAGCATAATGAGTGGATTCAGGTATGATGATTCTAACTGAAATAAGTCACACAGAAAAAGAAACATCATAAGATATCACTAATACACGGAATGTAAACTTGGCTACACAGGAACTGAATTACAAAACAGAACAGGGTCTCAAATTTAGAAAACCAACTTATGCTTGCTTAAGGGGAAGGTGAGTTGGGGTGCTGCATAAAACCAGAGATTGAAATGAGCACAGATAAAGTTCCTTAAGCCAAATATGGAATAGACAAGAGCTACTCCTTGCTCAACGAAATGGATTCAACAATGAGGTATCACCTAACACCTGGTAGTATAGGCATCATTAAAATCTACAACAAAAAATGCTGGAAAGGGTGTGGAGAAAAGGAACCCTCTTCCACTATTGTTGGGAATATAAATTGATACAGTCATTATGGAGAACAATATGGAATTTCTTAAGAAACTAACAATAGAATTACCATATGATACAGCAATCCCAGTACTGGACATATACCCAGACAAAACCATAAATCAAAAAGAGTCATTCACCGCAATGTTCATTGCATCACTATTTACAATATCGAGGTAATGGAAGCAACCTAAATGCCCACAGACAGACGAATGCATAAAGCTGTGGTACATATATAAAATGGAATATTACTAAGCCATGAAAAGGAATGAAATTGGGTCATTTGTAGAGACGTCGATGGATCTAGAGACTGTCATACAGAGTGAAGTAAGTCAGAAAGAGAAAAACAAATCTTGTATATTCATGCATATATGTGGAACCTAGAAAAACTGTACAGATTAACCATTTTGCAAGGCATAAATAGAGCAACAGATGTAGACAACAAACGTATGGACAACAAGGGGGGAAAGCTGTTGGGGGGTGGTGGTGGGAGGAGTTGAGAGACTGGGATTGGCATGTATACATTTATATGTATAAAATAGATAACCAATAAGAACCTGCTGTATAAAAATATAAAATAAAATTCAAAATTAAAAAGAAATAAAATTTAAAAAATAAAACAGAAAAAACAATTATTCCCTGCACATACATGTATTTATATGAATAAATTATTTCCATGCTTATATCTGTAAATACAAAAAAGAGGAATAAAATCTACCTTGAACCAAAAACGAAAAAGAGAAAAAAAACACAGAACCCACCAGTTACACAGAGGAAAACCGTATCAGGGCACTTGCTCCAGTTGTAAACAATTCTGAAGTTGGTCAGTGGTGGGGAATCGTCTCCCATTCAGCCAGCAGCCCCCACGCAACAAGCGTCCTCATTGCAAAGCTGGGGCACCGTGCCGAGGCATCTGTGAGTAAACGTGAGCTGAGCCCCAGGCCAGTTGCTGCTGAACTATTCCCACCCGTCCCAGGTAAAACACCTGAATATATACAAGGACTTGAAAGCCTAGAGGAAGGGCCATAGAGCCACACGAGTGACAGCATGCCGGCCGACTTGGTGCCTGCAGGCCAGCCAGGATGGTCCTGGCCCTGGGTGCTCTTCTGGAAGATTTCCATTTCCCTGCCTGAGATACCCGTCCTGTCCCTGCCCCCACTGCTTTTTTCCTTCCTCACCTCTGCCCAGGGAGAAATTCCAGCAGCAGGTATGGGTGACACATCCTCTTCTTTAGCAGGTGGCAGCCTGGCAACTGCTGCAGAAAGTCCAGCAGAGCCCCACTCACACTGGGCCACCCACAAAGCCGTGGCCTCTCACTCCCTCCCACCAGCCCAGCCCCGAGACTGCTGACAGGGCAGAGAAAATGGCGTCAGGCACGGCTGCAGGGGCTCTTGCTGCCTGGAGTGGTATTTATATTGATCTCAACCCAGGCACACCTGGGGAGGGCTGGCCGGCACGGTAAGGCTGCCCAGGTCAGCCAATCATCACCCCTCAGGGGCTCACAGTTGCAGAAAATGGAACTTGCTGAACCGGCCAGGTCCAAGGAACAGGTGTGGGCTCCTGAGAGTCAGGATAGACAAGGGGCTGCAGCTTTGGCTTGTTTTCTAATCATTTTATCTGGCCCATGAGTGGGAGACAACTTCAAGAAAACCCTCTCCTAATGAGAGGAACCCAGGAGTCAGGGAGAGGAGGGGTGGGTGGTGGTTGGAGACAGAGGCCTGGTGCCCCGGGTGCAGTGGAAGTCTCTGGAAGACCAGGTGGAGGGAGGCCTCACGGAGTGATGCCCAGGGTCACAGACCTGTCGCAGCTGCTGTTTGTTAGTTCAAGTCCTGCTCTGAGGTGCTCTGTGTCAGCTCTGAGCGACAGGTGAGCTGGGGGTGCTCTGCAATGAGGGCTATGTGCACGGTTCCTGTGTGCCCAGCCCTGCCACGGTACCTGCAAGGGTAGCTCTGTATCCTGGGAGGGGCCTGACCACGAGAGCCCCGTGGGCTGGGGTGGGGGTGGGGTACCTGCCCAGGTGAGCTCCATATTCTGGGATTGGTCTGACCACGAGAGCCCCATGGGCTGCTGGGGACCTGGTAAAGGATGTCAGGACAGTCAGTGAAGCCACCGAGGATATACCTCCAGTTGCTCCTAATTCCTACACCCTGCTGGTCATTCTACCAACCACCAGGACATGGTATTCTGTATTAGTCTTCAATGATGCCTTCTTTTGTATTCCATTAGTCCCAGAGTCACAAGAAATTTTGGCTTGTGAGTGGCAGGACTCAACATACAACTAAAACAATACTTCCGGGCCGTCTGGCCCCAAGGGTGCAAAAATTCCCACACCATCTTTGGGGAAAGCTTAGCTAAAGACCTAAAAGTTCTACCTCTGGAAAAGGAAACCCTCCTTCAATATGCAGACGACATTCTGATCACCAGCCCTACTAAGGAGGCCTCTGAACTACCAAGCCAATAAAGGATAGAAGTTGTCCAAGAAAAAGCTCAAATATCACAGACTGCGGTGACCTGCCTGGGCTTCATTCTCACAGAAGGTCAGAGAAGCCCATCCCAGGAAAGGGAAGAAACCATTTTCAGCCTTACCCCTTTCTAAAACTAGAAGACAGCTTAGGGGTTCCTGGGGAGGCCAGGGTTTGCTGCTTCTGGATCCCTAACTACAGTCTACTAGCTGGGCCTCTATATGAAACACTGAAAGGAAAAGATGATGATCCTTTTGAATAGAATCCAGAAGTGGCCTTTCAAGAATGGAAAGAGCAGTCAATTCAGACCCTTGCCCTGGAACTCCCTAATTTAGCTAAACCCTTTGACCTTTACATTCCCGGTGAAAGGTGAATCGCCATTGGAGAATTAGTGCAAAAACTGGGACCACTTGAAATGGAACAATGCAAGAATGCCATCCAGGTAGGATAAACTACGGTCACTAAGGGGCTTGGCCCACTGCCACATCTGGCCAAGATACTGGCGGTATCTAAAAACCTGGAAATCAGCAGCCCAAAAGGCCACCTCCCTCCTAAGGGAAAAGGACCCCACGTGGTGATCCTAACCACCAACCATGCCCTGAAGTTGCAGGGTTCGCTCCGTGGGCACACCGACCTCGAGTGAGGAGGCCCTCCAACTCCAACATCCAGAGAGATAACCGGGGGCAACAGGGCACCATGACGACTCGTGTGAACATCACTTGACCTGGAGTTTCTCTCATAAAACAACAAGAGTGTGTCCCAAAAGAGTAGACTACTGCTTGCAGGACTTACTGCACCCAGAGGGGAGCTAATAATCTTGGCGGGGGAACAGTATACCACACTGTCACCATAGAAAAGCCTACAGACACCGTGATGATGGTGGCCAATAAGACCGGCTGGACTCCTGTTTACTTCAAAAGGCTGTTGACTCAGTAGCCATCATGGTCCTTGATCACCACTGACCCTGGACTGTCTGGGAGTTGAGCGGGCAGGGCTCTGACACCTGGTGCTGTTTGTACGTTAATTCAGGGGCCTAATTGAAGAAAGCGCAGACTACTGGTCAGAGCATCTAGGCTGGCAGAGACGGTCAGCCTAAGGTGGCCGAACAAATGTGGGGCGGGGTGAAACCGGCCCCCACAGCGTCTCTGCACATCTCTTTCCTGGACCCTTAAAGGTCATTAGAATCTATAACACTTCCAATGCTGGTGCTCAGGTGGACGAGCAGGGAGGCAGGGGTCCTGGGGACAATCAACGTCACCGGGAGGCTGCTGGGGAGAAGCTCTGACCCTCGCCCCAGGGTATGAGGGCTCCCAACTCAGCACTCAGCAGTTACAGAAGAAGGGTCTGCACCCTCAGCACTCCAAGAATGAGGAACGGGACAAAAGGCAGAGGAGGGGTTTGTCCCCAGCAAAGCCCATTAAAAATCCCTGGGAGATAAAAATAGAATCTGGGCAATAAAGTCAAGTCTAACCTTTTTTATCCTTTGTGCTTTGTCTAATTTCACGTGCTCCTAGGGTCCCGCATGCAGAGGTTCCACACCCGGCACTTCAGACCAGATTTCCTAGTGCAGAATGGCTGGGTCGACACCTCAGCTCCTGGGGCCCAGTGCAGACTCCACGATATAGAGCCTGAGCTACAGCCAACCCGGCCCTCGAGAGCTCCGCCGCCTCCCTCCCTCCCACTGACTCTGACAGGATCTCTACACAGCAGCCCAGCCCACAGCCCACGGGGTAGTGCATGCTCTCACCTCTCCATTCTCTGATCAAAATATAAAGTTTCCTTTGCTTGTGAACCAAACTCAGTCTCGATCTGTTGGCCCCAATGACACTGGGCAGGGGGACACTTGTTGGGGTCCACTCTGGAGGATCAGTAACAGAAATTGAGACTATTGTAACCTCAATGAACAGATGTGTGAGCCAAACTGTAGTTAACATAGAACAGTGTATAAGGCTCGGGTAAAATAAGATGTTTTTAACACTTCCATTTGATATTTCCATCACTTTTTATAAGCAAGTTCAGTGAAAGGTTTGTCTTATTTGTCAGGTCAATATTAGAGAAACGAAGTGATTTCTTTCCAAGGATGTACAGCTAATAATCTTGGTTAAACCTTCAATCTTGTTTTAAATGCTTTTCCATTGAAAATGATACCTCTCTTTCAGCTCCCCCATTTCTGAGAAGTATAAAATCTTATAATTTATTATTACCAAAGGGGAAAGGTGGGAGGAGGGATAAATTAACAGTTTGGAATGAACACATACACACTGCTATGTATAAAATAGATCATCAACAAGGAACTACTGTATAGCACAGGGAACTACACTCAACATTTTGCAATAACCTATAAGGGGAAATAATCTGAAAAAGAATAGATATTTTTATTGACATCATCTATCAATGACAGTTAAAGTGTAGCCTAAGGGAAGCTGGTGGTGAGTGCTTCTGACCCTGAAGACTTCAATCATCTAAAGTTTGGACTCTGCCTACTTCCCAAGGCCCTTAATGAACATATGTGTAGCCGTAGCTTAAAAACTTCCCCAGTTTGGGTTTCGGGGAGACACTGATTTTGAAAAAGCCCTGGTGTTCTCCTTACATGAATGGGACTCTTCCTACTGCTAAAACATGTCTGTCACACCCAGAGGATGGTATACCGTCTGATCGGGAAGAGTTTGGAAAAGGCATCTCATCTCCTCATCTCCTGGTGCTCGGGTTCACCCCTCCAGCGTCTTTACTAACAGTCTCCCCACTTGGAGATGTCAGCACTGTCAACATCCTGTTGCGTACAGTTTGGAATTTGTCCAGAGGATGAAGCGGAAGGATGAGGAACAATGAGAGACAAGTCCTAGGTGTTCAGACAGGCACATGTCACTCTAATTTCCAATCAGGAAGACGAATTGACCAAAGGCTAGGGTTGCCCATGGAAACAGTATAGGGCTTGAGGAAATCCCGCTGCTTTGTGGCCAGTTCCCATAAACACGAGTTGAACAATGGAACTCAGGGGCAGTAAAATTCACAAAACTGCAGAGTTGAAAATATCCATCACTGAAAAATGTCTTGAGGAAAGTCAGAGAAAAGGACTTGTAAGCAAGGGAGAATGGCAGGAAAGGGATTTGAGGAGGTAGAAAGGACTCGCCATTAAGCACAAGAAAAGGAGCTGAACATTGCCAACATTGCAGTTGGCCAAAAGGGTGTATGCGTTCTTTTCTGTATATATTCAAGAAAAGGGCATACACTTTTTTAGCCAACCAAACAGGTGGGCACTGGAAGTCAATACTACAAAAGATATCACTTCGCATCAGTCAGAAGAGCCATCCTCATAAAGCGTAAACAACAGAAATGCAGGACAGGGCAACGAGAAGAGGGAGCCCTGTGAGACTTATAGTGGAAATGTATATTGCCAACGGCCATTCTGGAGAAGTGTATTGTGTTTACTAAAGCATCTAAAAAATGAGCTACAGAGCATAGGGCACTTGCACTCATGGGCGTATATCTTGGGAAAAACAAAAATCGAGAGGACACAGGCACCCCAATGTTTACCCCCTCTCTGTTTAAAAGATCCTCGACTAGGATATAACTTAAATGTCTCTGGAGGGAAAAAATGGATAGAGATGTGGTACTTAGGTAGAGTGGAATATTATTCAGCCTGGAAATCAATGAAATATGGCCAGTTGTAACAACTCCGGAGGAGTTACGTATGATCATTCTAAGTGACAGAATTCAAAAAGAAAAAGACACATATCATAAGATATCACTTAAAGGTGGAATCCAAAATGGCTACACATGAAATAAATTACAAAACAAAAACATAGTCAAATATGTAGAAAACACGCATAAGGCTGCTAAACGGGAAAGGTGGGGAGGGGTGAGGCATCATCCAGGAGGTTGAAATTAGCAAAGATACCATTCCAAATACCAAACTGATAATCAACAAGGCCTACACGGTAGCTAAAAGAACTGCACTCAGCACACTCAAGTCACCGGAAAAGAATATATACGACTGGTAAGAATCTGAAAAAGAATTTATTGATGTCTCTCTGTACGTGAATCAAGTGGATGTACAGCAGCAAGAAACAGAGCTTTGAAAATCAGCTGTAACCAATATAGTAATAAATTGAAAAAAATAAACGACAGAGAGACAGAGAAAACCTCTTACAACTTTTCCTCAGGGACGGTGATGCAACATGGATTGAACACATCTAGACCCACAGCAGGATGAGACATAAGGCTGGAAACTGTTTGCGCTAAGAGAAATGTGAGGTTGGGTGAGGAAATGCACACCCTTTAAAGTAATACTACCTGGTACCCATTCAATGGGTCCCAAATCTGCAGGTTCAAGGGATCTTCCTACAGCTAAAACATGCATGGAAAACCCAGAGGACTGTACACCATGTGATCGGGAGATGTGTCTAAAATGCACCTCATTTATCCTCTCCTGGTGCTCCTGTTCACCATTCCAGCCACGCTACTTAGATCTCCCCACTTGGAGAATCAGCACATTTAAACTTCTGTTTCACACATTTTGCAAATTGTGAGGAGGATGAACGGGAAGAGGGGGAACCAATGAGAGAAGTTTTGTAGGGGTTTGGACGGGCACATATCACTCTAATTTTCCCATTAAGAATAGAATTAAAGAAAGGCTCAGCCTGCCTCGCCGAGCCAAAATAGGGCCTGAAGCAATCCTGCGGGTTTGGGCAGCTCACAAAAGAGCAA
>NW_022983264.1:0-72046 GCF_011762595.2 Tursiops truncatus | reverse complement strand
CCCTGCCGGGACGGGCGGGCCGCTGGGCTGACGGTAAGGCCCAAGCGCCTGCTGAGCTGCGCCTCAAGAGGCAGCCCGCCACCCCAGCCGGCATCCACTGCCGAAGCAGCCTAGAAGGGCCCGATCTCGCCGCGATCGCGGAAGCTAAGCAGGGTCGGGCCTGGTTAGAAGTTGGATGGGAGACCTCTTAGGGAAGACCGGGTGCTCTAGGCTTTTTGCCCCCCGCTCCGCCTTCTCCTTTTGTCGCTCGCGGCGTTCGCGGCTATCCTCCGCCCCCGCCCGGCACAGCTGCAAGCCCCACCTCCTCAGGCCCTCCCACCACAGCCAGCGTCTGATGGGGCGCTCCCCGCCTGCCTGAGCGGCCAGGCGGCCAGAAGGCGTCCCTGGAAGGCAGAGGCACACCAGACGCTCCGGGGGTGGCCTGAAGGGAACCAGACGTGGCCGCGGACCCGGGGGCCGTCCGTGCGGCCCCGCGAGCCCCTCGACCTGCACCTGGCCGCCCCCCACTGCAGCCCAGCCCCGGCGCCGCACCTGTCTGCCGGGGTGGCTCTCCACAGCTCCATACGGAAAAAGCCGCCCCTCCGCCGTTTCGCCATGGACGGGGGCGGGAGCGGGATCGATGGCCCAGGCCGCTTCCCCGGGCCTGCCGGCCACCTGGGGCGGGCGTCCTGAGCTCGGACGGTGCGTGGGGGCGAGGGTGGCGTTTGCTGGGTCTTAGGGGCCGTGCCAACTCAATGGTGGCTCCCAGTGGCTTCGGGCCAGCTTCTGTCGGGCAGGAGGGCCGGTCCGGTCTGCGTCTGAGCTGCGCCTAGCGCAGCGTGGGCGGGCAGGTGGGATGCCCAAGGGCCCGCGGTCTCCGGGCCCGGAAGCCTCCTGGGCCACTTCCCCGTGAGCGGCCCTGCGGGATCTGGGGCGTGGCGCCTAGCTCCCAAAAGTTTGCTGGCTCCCGCCCGCCCTGGGCGGGGTGGTCGCCAGCACCTCCGCCACCCCCAGGTGCCCGAGACCTCCGTTCCCCTGCCCAGGCGGGCGGCGGGGCCCTGCCGGGACGGGCGGGCCGCTGGGCTGACGGTAAGGCCCAAGCGCCTGCTGAGCTGCGCCTCAAGAGGCAGCCCGCCACCCACCACCCCGGCATCCACTGCCGAAGCAGCCTAGAAGGGCCCGATCTCGCCGCGATCGCGGAAGCTAAGCAGGGTCGGGCCTGGTTAGAACTTGGATGGGAGACCTCTAAGGAAGACCGGGTGCTCTAGGCTTTTTGCCCCCCGCTCCGCCTTCTCCTTTTGTCGCTCGCGGCGTTCGCGGCTATCTCCGCCCCCGCCCGGCACAGCTGCAAGCCCCACCTCCTCAGGCCCCTCCCACCACAGCCAGCGTCTGATGGGGCGCTCCCCGCCTGCCTGAGCGGCCAGGCGGCCAGAAGGCGTCCCTGGAAGGCAGAGGCACACCAGACGCTCCGGGGGTGGCCTGAAGGGAACCAGACGTGGCCGCGGACCCGGGGGCCGTCCGTGCGGCCCGCGAGCCCCTCGACCTGCACCTGGCCGCCCCCACTGCAGCCCAGCCCCGGCGCCGCCACCTGTCTGCCGGGGTGGCTCTCCACAGCTCCATACGCAAAAAGCTGCCCCTCCGCCGTTTCGCCATGGCCGGGGGCGGGAGCGGGATCGAGGGCCCAGGCCGCTTCCCCGGGCCTGCCGGCCACCTGGGGCGGGGTCCTGAGCTCGGACGGTGGCATGGGGGCGAGGGTGGCGTTGCTGGGTCTTAGGGGCCGTGCCAACTCAATGGTGGCTCCCAGTGGCTTCGGGCCAGCTTCTGTCGGGCAGGAGGGCCGGTCCGGTCTGCGTCCTTGAGCTGCGCCTAGCGCAGCGTGGGCGGGCAGGTGGGATGCCCAAGGGCCCGCGGTCTCCGGGCCCGGAAGCCTCCTGGGCCACATCCCCGTGAGCGGCCTGCGGGATCTGGGGCGTGGCGCCTAGCTCCCAAAGTTTGCTGGCTCCCGCCCGCCCTGGGCGGGGTGGTCGCCAGCACCTCCGCCACCCCCAGGTGCCCGAGACCTCCGTTCCCCTGCATAGGCGGGCGGCGGGGGCCCTGCCGGGACGGGCGGGGCCGCTGGGCTGACGGTAAGGCCCAAGCGCCTGCTGAGCTGCGCCTCAAGAGGCAGCCCGCCACCCCGCCAGCATCCACTGCCGAAGCAGCCTAGAAGGGCCCGATCTCGCCGCGATCACGGAAGCTAAGCAGGGTCGGGCCTGGTTAGAAGTTGGATGGGAGACCTCTAGGGAAGACCGGGTGCTCTAGGCTTTTTGCCCCCCGCTCCGCCTTCTCCTTTTGTCGCTCGCGGCGTTCGCGGCTATCTCCGCCCCGCCCGGCACAGCTGCAAGCCCCCACCTCCTCAGGCCCCTCCCACCACAGCCAGCGTCTGATGGGGCGCTCCCCGCCTGCCTGAGCGGGCCAGGCGGCCAGAAGGCGTCCCCTGGAAGGCAGAGGCACACCAGACGCTCCGGGGGTGCCTGAAGGGAACCAGACGTGGCCGCGGACCCGGGGGCCGTCCGTAGCGGCCCGCGAGCCCCTCGACCTGCACCTGGCCGCCCCACTGCAGCCCAGCCCCGGCGCCGCCACCTGTCTGCCGGGGTGGCTCTCCACAGCTCCATACGGAAAAAGCCGCCCCTCCGCCGTTTCGCCATGGCCGGGGGCGGGAGCGGGATCGAGGGCCCAGGCCGCTTCCCCGGGCCATGCCGGCCACCTGGGGCGGGGTCCTGAGCTCGGACGGTGGCGTGGGGGCGAGGGTGGCGTTGCTGGGTCTTAGGGGCCGTGCCAACTCAATGGTGGCTCCCAGTGGCTTCGGGCCAGCTTCTGTCGGGCAGGGGGCCGGTCCGGTCTGCGTCTGAGCTGCGCCTAGCGCAGCGTGGGCGGGCAGGTGGGATGCCCAGGGCCCGCGGTCTCCGGGCCCGGAAGCCTCCTGGGCCACTTCCCCGTGAGCGGCCTGCGGGATCTGGGGCGTGGCGCCTAGCTCCCAAAAGTTTGCTGGCTCCCGCCCGCCCTGGGCGGGGGTGGTCGCCAGCACCTCCGCCACCCCCAGGTGCCCGAGACCTCCGTTCCCCTGCCCAGGCGGGCGGCGGGGCCCTGCCGGGACGGGCGGGCCGCTGGGCTGACGGTAAGGCCCAAGCGCCTGCTGAGCTGCGCCTCAAGAGGCAGCCCGCCACCCTGCCGGCATCCACTGCCGAAGCAGCCTAGAAGGGCCCGATCTCGCCGCGATCGCGGAAGCTAAGCAGGGTCGGGCCTGGTTAGAACTTGGATGGGAGACCTCTTAGGGAAGACCGGGTGCTCTAGGCTTTTTGCCCCCCGCTCCGCCTTCTCCTTTTGTCGCTCGCGGCGTTCCCGGCTATCTCCGCCCCCGCCCGGCACAGCTGCAAGCCCCACCTCCTCAGGCCCCTCCCACCACAGCCAGCGTCTGATGGGGCGCTCCCCGCCTGCCTGAGCGGCCAGGCGGCCAGAAGGCGTCCCTGGAAGGCAGAGGCACACCAGACGCTCCGGGGGTGGCCTGAAGGGAACCAGACGTGGCCGCGGACCCGGGGGCCGTCCGTGCGGCCCGCGAGCCCCTCGACCTGCACCTGGCCGCCCCCACTGCAGCCCAGCCCCGGCGCCGCCACCTGTCTGCCGGGGTGGCTCTCCACAGCTCCATACGCAAAAAGCTGCCCCTCCGCCGTTTCGCCATGGCCGGGGGCGGGAGCGGGATCGAGGGCCCAGGCCGCTTCCCCGGGCCTGCCGGCCACCTGGGGCGGGGTCCTGAGCTCGGACGGTGGCGTGGGGGCGAGGGTGGCGTTGCTGGGTCTTAGGGGCCGTGCCAACTCAATGGTGGCTCCCAGTGGCTTCGGGCCAGCTTCTGTCGGGCAGGAGGGCCGGTCCGGTCTGCGTCTGAGCTGCGCCTAGCGCAGCGTGGGCGGGCAGGTGGGATGCCCAAGGGCCCGCGGTCTCCGGGCCCGGAAGCCTCCTGGGCCACTTCCCCGTGAGCGGCCTGCGGGATCTGGGGCGTGGCGCCTAGCTCCCAAAAGTTTGCTGGCTCCCGCCCGCCCTGGGCGGGGTGGTCGCCAGCACCTCCGCCACCCCCAGGTGCCCGAGACCTCCGTTCCCCTGCCCAGGCGGGCGGCGGGGGCCCTGCCGGGACGGGCGGGCCGCTGGGCTGACGGTAAGGCCCAAGCGCCTGCTGAGCTGCGCCTCAAGAGGCAGCCCGCCACCCCGCCGGCATCCACTGCCGAAGCAGCCTAGAAGGGCCCGATCTCGCCGCGATCGCGGAAGCTAAGCAGGGTCGGGCCTGGTTAGAACTTGGATGGGAGACCTCTTAGGGAAGACCGGGTGCTCTAGGCTTTTTGCCCCCCGCTCCGCCTTCTCCTTTTGTCGCTCGCGGCGTTCGCGGCTATCTCCGCCCCCGCCCGGCACAGCTGCAAGCCCCACCTCCTCAGGCCCCTCCCACCACAGCCAGCGTCTGATGGGGCGCTCCCCGCCTGCCTGAGCGGCCAGGCGGCCAGAAGGCGTCCCTGGAAGGCAGAGGCACACCAGACGCTCCGGGGGTGGCCTGAAGGGAACCAGACGTGGCCGCGGACCCGGGGGCCGTCCGTGCGGCCCGCGAGCCCCTCGACCTGCACCTGGCCGCCCCCACTGCGAGCCCAGCCCCGGCGCCGCCACCTGTCTGCCGGGGTGGCTCTCCACAGCTCCATACGGCAAAAAGCCGCCCCTCCGCCGTTTCGCCATGGCCGGGGGCGGGAGCGGGATCGAGGGCCCAGGCCGCTTCCCCGGGCCTGCCGGCCACCTGGGGCGGGGTCCTGAGCTCGGACGGTGGCGTGGGGGCGAGGGTGGCGTTGCTGGGTCTTAGGGGCCGTGCCAACTCAATGGTGGCTCCCAGTGGCTTCGGGCCAGCTTCTGTCGGGCAGGAGGGCCGGTCCGGTCTGCGTCTGAGCTGCGCCTAGCGCAGCGTGGGCGGGCAGGTGGGATGCCCAAGGGCCCGCGGTCTCCGGGCCCGGAAGCCTCCTGGGCCACTTCCCCGTGAGCGGCCTGCGGGATCTGGGTCGTGGCACCTAGCTCCCAAAAGTTTGCTGGCTCCCGCCCGCCCTGGGCGGGGTGGTCGCCAGCACCTCCGCCACCCCCAGGTGCCCGAGACCTCCGTTCCCCTGCCCAGGCGGGCGGCGGGGCCCTGCCGGGACGGGCGGGCCGCTGGGCTGACGGTAAGGCCCAAGCGCCTGCTGAGCTGCGCCTCAAGAGGCAGCCCGCCACCCCGCCGGCATCCACTGCCGAAGCAGCCTAGAAGGGCCCGATCTCGCCGCGATCGCGGAAGCTAAGCAGGGTCGGGCCTGGTTAGAACTTGGATGGGAGACCTCTAGGGAAGACCGGGTGCTCTAGGCTTTTTGCCCCCCACGCTCCGCCTTCTCCTTTTGTCGCTCGCGGCGTTCGCGGCTATCTCCGCCCCCGCCCGGCACAGCTGCAAGCCCCACCTCCTCAGGCCCCTCCCACCACAGCCAGCGTCTGATGGGGCGCTCCCCGCCTGCCTGAGCGGCCAGGCGGCCAGAAGGCGTCCCTGGAAGGCAGAGGCACACCAGACGCTCCGGGGGTGGCCTGAAGGGAACCAGACGTGGCCGCGGACCCGGGGGCCGTCCGTGCGGCCCGCGAGCCCCTCGACCTGCACCTGGCCGCCCCCACTGCAGCCCAGCCCCGGCGCCGCCACCTGTCTGCCGGGGTGGCTCTCCACAGCTCCATACGCAAAAAGCCGCCCCTCCGCCGTTTCGCCATGGCCGGGGGCGGGAGCGGGATCGAGGGCCCAGGCCGCTTCCCCGGGCCTGCCGGCCACCTGGGGCGGGGTCCTGAGCTCGGACGGTGGCGTGGGGGCGAGGGTGGCGTTGCTGGGTCTTAGGGGCCGTGCCAACTCAATGGTGGCTCCCAGTGGCTTCGGGCCAGCTTCTGTCGGGCAGGAGGGCCGGTCCGGTCTGCGTCTGAGCTGCGCCTAGCGCAGCGTGGGCGGGCAGGTGGGATGCCCAAGGGCCCGCGGTCTCCGGGCCCGGAAGCCTCCTGGGCCACTTCCCCGTGAGCGGCCTGCGGGATCTGGGTCGTGGCACCTAGCTCCCAAAAGTTTGCTGGCTCCCGCCCGCCCTGGGCGGGGTGGTCGCCAGCACCTCCGCCACCCCCAGGTGCCCGAGACCTCCGTTCCCCTGCCCAGGCGGGCGGCGGGGCCCTGCCGGGACGGGCGGGCCGCTGGGCTGACGGTAAGGCCCAAGCGCCTGCTGAGCTGCGCCTCAAGAGGCAGCCCGCCACCCCACCGGCATCCACTGCCGAAGCAGCCTAGAAGGGCCCGATCTCGCCGCGATCGCGGAAGCTAAGCAGGGTCGGGCCTGGTTAGAAGTTGGATGGGAGACCTCTTAGGGAAGACCGGGTGCTCTAGGCTTTTTGCCCCCCGCTCCGCCTTCTCCTTTTGTCGCTCGCGGCGTTCGCGGCTATCTCCGCCCCCGCCCGGCACAGCTGCAAGCCCCACCTCCTCAGGCCCCTCCCACCACAGCCAGCGTCTGATGGGGCGCTCCCCGCCTGCCTGAGCGGCCAGGCGGCCAGAAGGCGTCCCTGGAAGGCAGAGGCACACCAGACGCTCCGGGGGTGGCCTGAGGGAACCAGACGTGGCCGCGGACCCGGGGGCCGTCCGTGCGGCCCGCGAGCCCCTCGACCTGCACCTGGCCGCCCCCACTGCAGCCCAGCCCCGGCGCCGCCACCTGTCTGCCGGGGTGGCTCTCCACAGCTCCATACGGAAAAAGCCGCCCCTCCGCCGTTTCGCCATGGCCGGGGGCGGGAGCGGGATCGAGGGCCCAGGCCGCTTCCCCGGGCCTGCCGGCCACCTGGGGCGGGCTCCTGAGCTCGGACGGTGGCGTGGGGGCGAGGGTGGCGTTGCTGGGTCTTAGGGGCCGTGCCAACTCAATGGTGGCTCCCAGTGGCTTCGGGCCAGCTTCTGTCGGGCAGGAGGGCCGGTCCGGTCTGCGTCTGAGCTGCGCCTAGCGCAGCGTGGGCGGGCAGGTGGGATGCCCAAGGGCCCGCGGTCTCCGGGCCCGGAAGCCTCCTGGGCCACTTCCCCGTGAGCGGCCTGCGGGATCTGGGGCGTGGCGCCTAGCTCCCAAAAGTTTGCTGGCTCCCGCCCGCCCTGGGCGGGGTGGTCGCCAGCACCTCCGCCACCCCCAGGTGCCCGAGACCTCCGTTCCCCTGCCCAGGCGGGCGGCGGGGCCCTGCCGGGACGGGCGGGCCGCTGGGCTGACGGTAAGGCCCAAGCGCCTGCTGAGCTGCGCCTCAAGAGGCAGCCCGCCACCCCGCCGGCATCCACTGCCGAAGCAGCCTAGAAGGGCCCGATCTCGCCGCGATCGCGGAAGCTAAGCAGGGTCGGGCCTGGTTAGAACTTGGATGGGAGACCTCTAAGGAAGACCGGGTGCTCTAGGCTTTTTGCCCCCCGCTCCGCCTTCTCCTTTTGTCGCTCGCGGCGTTCGCGGCTATCTCCGCCCCCGCCCGGCACAGCTGCAAGCCCCACCTCCTCAGGCCCCTCCCACCACAGCCAGCGTCTGATGGGGCGCTCCCCGCCTGCCTGAGCGGCCAGGCGGCCAGAAGGCGTCCCTGGAAGGCAGAGGCACACCAGACGCTCCGGGGGTGGCCTGAAGGGAACCAGACGTGGCCGCGGACCCGGGGGCCGTCCGTGCGGCCCGCGAGCCCCTCGACCTGCACCTGGCCGCCCCCACTGCAGCCCAGCCCCGGCGCCGCCACCTGTCTGCCGGGGTGCCTCTCCACAGCTCCATACGGAAAAAGCCGCCCCTCCGCCGTTTCGCCATGGCCGAGGGCGGGAGCGGGATCGAGGGCCCAGGCCGCTTCCCCGGGCCTGCCGGCCACCTGGGGCGGGGTCCTGAGCTCGGACGGTGGCGTGGGGGCGAGGGTGGCGTTGCTGGGTCTTAGGGGCCGTGCCAACTCAATGGTGGCTCCCAGTGGCTTCGGGCCAGCTTCTGTCGGGCAGGAGGGCCGGTCCGGTCTGCGTCTGAGCTGCGCCTAGCGCAGCGTGGGCGGGCAGGTGGGATGCCCAAGGGCCCGCGGTCTCCGGGCCCGGAAGCCTCCTGGGCCACTTCCCCGTGAGCGGCCTGCGGGATCTGGGGCGTGGCGCCTAGCTCCCATATGTTTGCTGGCTCCCGCCCGCCCAGGGCGGGGTGGTCGCCAGCACCTCCGCCACCCCCAGGTGCCCGAGACCTCCGTTCCCCTGCCCAGGCGGGCGGCGGGGCCCTGCCGGGACGGGCGGGCCGCTGGGCTGACGGTAAGGCCCAAGCGCCTGCTGAGCTGCGCCTCAAGAGGCAGCCCGCCACCCCGCCGGCATCCACTGCCGAAGCAGCCTAGAAGGGCCCGATCTCGCCGCGATCGCGGAAGCTAAGCAGGGTCGGGCCTGGTTAGAACTTGGATGGGAGACCTCTAGGGAAGACCGGGTGCTCTAGGCTTTTTGCCCCCCGCTCCGCCTTCTCCTTTTGTCGCTCGCGGCGTTCGCGGCTATCTCCGCCCCCGCCCGGCACAGCTGCAAGCCCCACCTCCTCAGGCCCCTCCCACCACAGCCAGCGTCTGATGGGGCGCTCCCCGCCTGCCTGAGCGGCCAGGCGGCCAGAAGTCGTCCCTGGAAGGCAGAGGCACACCAGACGCTCCGGGGGTGGCCTGAAGGGAACCAGACGTGGCCGCGGACCCGGGGGCCGTCCGTGCGGCCCGCGAGCCCCTCGACCTGCACCTGGCCGCCCCCACTGCAGCCCAGCCCCGGCGCCGCCACCTGTCTGCCGGGGTGGCTCTCCACAGCTCCATACGGAAAAAGCCGCCCCTCCGCCGTTTCGCCATGGCCGGGGGCGGGAGCGGGATCGAGGGCCCAGGCCGCTTCCCCGGGCCTGCCGGCCACCTGGGGCGGGGTCCTGAGCTCGGACGGTGGCGTGGGGGCGAGGGTGGCGTTGCTGGGTCTTAGGGGCCGTGCCAACTCAATGGTGGCTCCCAGTGGCTTCGGGCCAGCTTCTGTCGGGCAGGAGGGCCGGTCCGGTCTGCGTCTGAGCTGCGCCTAGCGCAGCGTGGGCGGGCAGGTGGGATGCCCAAGGGCCCGCGGTCTCCGGGCCCGGAAGCCTCCTGGGCCACTTCCCCGTGAGCGGCCTGCGGGATCTGGGGCGTGGCGCCTAGCTCCCAAAAGTTTGCTGGCTCCCGCCCGCCCTGGGCGGGGTGGTCGCCAGCACCTCCGCCACCCCCAGGTGCCCGAGACCTCCGTTCCCCTGCCCAGGCGGGCGGCGGGGCCCTGCCGGGACGGGCGGGCCGCTGGGCTGACGGTAAGGCCCAAGCGCCTGCTGAGCTGCGCCTCAAGAGGCAGCCCGCCACCCCGCCGGCATCCACTGCCGAAGCAGCCTAGAAGGGCCCGATCTCGCCGCGATCGCGGAAGCTAAGCAGGGTCGGGCCTGGTTAGAACTTGGATGGGAGACCTCATAGGGAAGACCGGGTGCTCTAGGCTTTTTGCCCCCCGCTCCGCCTTCTCCTTTTGTCGCTCGCGGCGTTCGCGGCTATCTCCGCCCCCGCCCGGCACAGCTGCAAGCCCCACCTCCTCAGGCCCCTCCCACCACAGCCAGCGTCTGATGGGGCGCTCCCCGCCTGCCTGAGCGGCCAGGCGGCCAGAAGGCGTCCCTGGAAGGCAGAGGCACACCAGACGCTCCGGGGGTGGCCTGAAGGGAACCAGACGTGGCCGCGGACCCGGGGGCCGTCCGTGCGGCCCGCGAGCCCCTCGACCTGCACCTGGCCGCCCCCACTGCAGCCCAGCCCCGGCGCCGCCACCTGTCTGCCGGGGTGGCTCTCCACAGCTCCATACGGAAAAAGCCGCCCCTCCGCCGTTTCGCCATGGCCGAGGGCGGGAGCGGGATCGAGGGCCCAGGCCGCTTCCCCGGGCCTGCCGGCCACCTGGGGCGGGGTCCTGAGCTCGGACGGTGGCGTGGGGGCGAGGGTGGCGTTGCTGGGTCTTAGGGGCCGTGCCAACTCAATGGTGGCTCCCAGTGGCTTCGGGCCAGCTTCTGTCGGGCAGGAGGGCCGGTCCGGTCTGCGTCTGAGCTGCGCCTAGCGCAGCGTGGGCGGGCAGGTGGGATGCCCAAGGGCCCGCGGTCTCCGGGCCCGGAAGCCTCCTGGGCCACTTCCCCGTGAGCGGCCTGCGGGATCTGGGGCGTGGCGCCTAGCTCCCAAAAGTTTGCTGGCTCCCGCCCGCCCAGGGCGGGGTGGTCGCCAGCACCTCCGCCACCCCCAGGTGCCCGAGACCTCCGTTCCCCTGCCCAGGCGGGCGGCGGGGCCCTGCCGGGACGGGCGGGCCGCTGGGCTGACGGTAAGGCCCAAGCGCCTGCTGAGCTGCGCCTCAAGAGGCAGCCCGCCACCCCCGCCGGCATCCACTGCCGAAGCAGCCTAGAAGGGCCCGATCTCGCCGCGATCGCGGAAGCTAAGCAGGGTCGGGCCTGGTTAGAACTTGGATGGGAGACCTCTAGGGAAGACCGGGTGCTCTAGGCTTTTTGCCCCCCGCTCCGCCTTCTCCTTTTGTCGCTCGCGGCGTTCGCGGCTATCTCCGCCCCCGCCCGGCACAGCTGCAAGCCCCACCTCCTCAGGCCCCTCCCACCACAGCCAGCGTCTGATGGGGCGCTCCCCGCCTGCCTGAGCGGCCAGGCGGCCAGAAGGCGTCCCTGGAAGGCAGAGGCACACCAGACGCCCCGGGGGTGGCCTGAAGGGAACCAGACGTGGCCGCGGACCCGGGGGCCGTCCGTGCGGCCCGCGAGCCCCTCGACCTGCACCTGGCTGCCCCCACTGCAGCCCAGCCCCGGCGCCGCCACCTGTCTGCCGGGGTGGCTCTCCACAGCTCCATACGCAAAAAGCCGCCAATCCGCCGTTTCGCCATGGCCGGGGGCGGGAGCGGGATCGAGGGCCCAGGCCGCTTCCCCGGGCCTGCCGGCCACCTGGGGCGGGGTCCTGAGCTCGGACGGTGGCGTGGGGGCGAGGGTGGCGTTGCTGGGTCTTAGGGGCCGTGCCAACTCAATGGTGGCTCCCAGTGGCTTCGGGCCAGCTTCTGTCGGGCAGGAGGGCCGGTCCGGTCTGCGTCTGAGCTGCGCCTAGCGCAGCGTGGGCGGGCAGGTGGGATGCCCAAGGGCCCGCGGTCTCCGGGCCCGGAAGCCTCCTGGGCCACTTCCCCGTGAGCGGCCTGCGGGATCTGGGGCGTGGCGCCTAGCTCCCAAAAGTTTGCTGGCTCCCGCCCGCCCTGGGCGGGGTGGTCGCCAGCACCTCCGCCACCCCCAGGTGCCCGAGACCTCCGTTCCCCTGCCCAGGCGGGCGGCGGGGCCCTGCCGGGACGGGCGGGCCGCTGGGCTGACGGTAAGGCCCAAGCGCCTGCTGAGCTGCGCCTCAAGAGGCAGCCCGCCACCCCGCCGGCATCCACTGCCGAAGCAGCCTAGAAGGGCCCGATCTCGCCGCGATCGCGGAAGCTAAGCAGGGTCGGGCCTGGTTAGAAGTTGGATGGGAGACCTCTAGGGAAGACCGGGTGCTCTAGGCTTTTTGCCCCCCGCTCCGCCTTCTCCTTTTGTCGCTCGCGGCGTTCGCGGCTATCTCCGCCCCCGCCCGGCACAGCTGCAAGCCCCACCTCCTCAGGCCCCTCCCACCACAGCCAGCGTCTGATGGGGCGCTCCCCGCCTGCCTGAGCGGCCAGGCGGCCAGAAGGCGTCCCTGGAAGGAAGAGGCACACCAGACGCTCCGGGGGTGGCCTGAAGGGAACCAGACGTGGCCGCGGACCCGGGGGCCGTCCGTGCGGCCCGCGAGCCCCTCGACCTGCACCTGGCCGCCCCCACTGCAGCCCAGCCCCGGCGCCGCAACCTGTCTGCCAGGGTGGCTCTCCACAGCTCCATACGGAAAAAGCCGCCCCTCCGCCGTTTCGCCATGGCCGGGGGCGGGAGCGGGATCGAGGGCCCAGGCCGCTTCCCCGGGCCTGCCGGCCACCTGGGGCGGGGTCCTGAGCTCGGACGGTGGCGTGGGGGCGAGGGTGGCGTTGCTGGGTCTTAGGGGCCGTGCCAACTCAATGGTGGCTCCCAGTGGCTTCGGGCCAGCTTCTGTCGGGCAGGAGGGCCGGTCCGGTCTGCGTCTGAGCTGCGCCTAGCGCAGCGTGGGCGGGCAGGTGGGATGCCCAAGGGCCCGCGGTCTCCGGGCCCGGAAGCCTCCTGGGCCACTTCCCCGTGAGCGGCCTGCGGGATCTGGGGCGTGGCGCCTAGCTCCCAAAAGTTTGCTGGCTCCCGCCCGCCCTGGGCGGGGTGGTCGCCAGCACCTCCGCCACCCCCAGGTGCCCGAGACCTCCGTTCCCCTGCCCAGGCGGGCGGCGGGGCCCTGCCGGGACGGGCGGGCCGCTGGGCTGACGGTAAGGCCCAAGCGCCTGCTGAGCTGCGCCTCAAGAGGCAGCCCGCCACCCCGCCGGCATCCACTGCCGAAGCAGCCTAGAAGGGCCCGATCTCGCCGCGATCGCGGAAGCTAAGCAGGGTCGGGCCTGGTTAGAACTTGGATGGGAGACCTCTAGGGAAGACCGGGTGCTCTAGGCTTTTTGCCCCCCGCTCCGCCTTCTCCTTTTGTCGCTCGCGGCGTTCGCGGCTATCTCCGCCCCCGCCGGGTACAGATGCAAGCCCCACCTCCTCAGGCCCCTCCCACCACAGCAAGCTTCTGATGGGGCGCTCCCTGCCTGCCTGAGCTGCCAGGCGGCCAGAAGGCGGCCCTGGAATGCGGAGACACACCAGACGCTTCCGCCTGACGGAAACGAGACCTGTCCGCGGACCCGGGGGCCGTCCGTGTGGCCCGCGAGCCCCTCGACCTGCACCTGGCCGCCCCCACTGGAGCCCAGCCCCGGCGCCGCCACCTGTCTGCCGGGCTGGCTCTCCACAGCTCCATACGGAAAAAGCCGCCCCTCCGCCGTTTCACCATGGCCGGGCGCGGGAGCGGGGTCGAGGGCCCAGGCCGCTTCCCCGGGCCTGCCGGCCACCTGGGGCGGGGTCCTGAGCTCGGACGGTGGCGTGGGGGCAAGGGTAGCGTTGCTGGGTCTAAGGGGCTTTACCAACACAATGCTGGCTCCCACTGGCTTCGGACCACCTGCTGTCGGGCAGGAGGGCCGGCCCGGTCTGCGGTTGGGCTTCGCCTAACGCAGCGTGGGCCGGCTACTACTATTGCTCTTGCTGATTCTTCTACTTCTATTTCTGGCCCTCTGCAGGTCAAATATGCTGCCACTATTACTGCTGCTGATGCCACTTCTACTGCTGTTTCTACCACTACTACTACTACTACTACTACTAGGCCAGTGCATGGCAAATACTACTACTATTACCACCACTGCTGCCATTACTACTACTGCTGCTACTACTACTGCTGCTGCTACTTGTACAGGTGCTGCTGATACTACTACTACTAATAGCCCAGTGCATGGCAAATATTAACACTACTACTACTGCTGCTGCTTCTACTATTGCTACTACTACTGCTACTACTAGTAGTCCAGTGCAGGGCAAATTCTACTACGATTACTACAACAGCTACTGCTGCTAATAGTAATGTTACTACTACTGCTCATGCTAGTAATCTAGGATATGGCAAATACTACTACTATTACTACTAGTGCTGCTGCTGCTACTTCCGCTACTACAACTATCAATACTACTAGCCCAGTGCATGGCAAATATACTACTATTATTGCTGTTCCTGCTACTTCTACTACTATTCCTGGCCCACTGCAAGTCAAATATGCTGCTCCAATTACTCCTGCTGCTGCCACTTCTACTGCTATTGCTACCACTATTACTACTACTACTAGCCCAATGCATGGCAAATACTACTACTAATACTACTACTGCTGCTGCTTGTACAAATGCTACTACTACTGCTGCTACTAGTAGTCCAGTGCATTGAAAATACTACTACTACTACTCCTGATGCTGCTACTACTTCTACTACTAGTATCAATACTACTAGCCCTGTGTATGGCAAATCTACTACTACTATTGCTATGGCTGCTACTTCTATTATCACTACTGGCCCACTGCAGGGCAAATCTGCTGGTACTATTACTGCTGCTGATGCCACTTCTATTGCTGATGCTAACTCTACTACTACTGCTACTACTAGCAGTCCACTGCATGGCAAATCTACTACTACTACTTCAATTGCTGCTACTGCTACTACTACTACTGGCCCTCTGCAGGGAATATATGGTGCTACTACTCCTGCTGCTGCAGCCACTTCTCCTGCTGCTACTACCACTACTATTACTACTAGCCCAGTGCATGGCAAATACTACTTCTATTACCACTACTGCTGCTACTTCTACTGCTGCTGCTACCTCCGTTCCCCGGCCTAGGCGGGCGGCGGGGCCCTGCCGGGACGGGCGGGCCGCTGGGCTGGCGGTAAGGCCCAAGCGCCCGCTAAGCTGCGCCTCAAGAGGCAGCCCGCGACCCCGCCGGCATCTACTGCCAAACCAGCCTAGAAGGGCCCGATCTCGCCGCGATCGCGGAAGCTAAGCAGGGTCGGGCCTGGTTAGAACTTGGATGGGAGACCTCTAGGGAAGACCGGGTGCTCTAGGCTTTTTGCCCCCCGCTCCGCCTTCTCCTTTTGTCGCTCGCGGCGTTCGCGGCTATCTCCGCCCCCGCCGGGTACAGATGCAAGCCCCACCTCCTCAGGCCCCTCCCACCACAGCAAGCTTCTGATGGGGCGCACCCTGCCTGCCTGAGCTGCCAGGCGGCCAGAAGGCGGCCCTGGAAGGCGGAGACACACCAGACGCTTCCGCCTGACGGAAACGAGACCTGTCCGCGGACCCGGGGGCCGTCTGTGTGGCCCGCGAGCCCCTCGACCTGCACCTGGCCGCCCCCACTGGAGCCCAGCCCCGGCGCCGCCACCTGTCTGCCGGGCTGGCTCTCCACAGCTCCATACGGAAAAAAGCCGCCCCTCCGCCGTTTCACCATGGCCGGGCGCGGGAGCGGGGTCGAGGGCCCAGGCCGCTTCCCCGGGCCTGCCGGCCACCTGGGGCGGGGTCCTGAGCTCGGACGGTGGCGTGGGGGCAAGGGTGGCGTTGCTGGGTCTAAGGGGCTTTACCAACACAATGCTGGCTCCCACTGGCTTCGGGCCACCTGCTGTCGGGCAGGAGGGCCGGCCCGGTCTGCGGTTGGGCTTCGCCTAACGCAGCGTGGGCCGGCTACTACTATTGCTCTTGCTGATTCTTCTACTTCTATTTCTGGCCCTCTGCAGGTCAAATATGCTGCCACTATTACTGCTGCTGATGCCACTTCTACTGCTGTTTCTACCACTACTACTACTACTACTACTACTAGGCCAGTGCATGGCAAATACTACTACTATTACCACCACTGCTGCCATTACTACTACTGCTGCTACTACTACTGCTGCTGCTACTTGTACAGGTGCTGCTGATACTACTACTACTAATAGCCCAGTGCATGGCAAATATTAACACTACTACTACTGCTGCTGCTTCTACTATTGCTACTACTACTGCTACTACTAGTAGTCCAGTGCAGGGCAAATTCTACTACGATTACTACAACAGCTACTGCTGCTAATAGTAATGTTACTACTACTGCTCATGCTAGTAATCTAGGATATGGCAAATACTACTACTATTACTACTAGTGCTGCTGCTGCTACTTCCGCTACTACAACTATCAATACTACTAGCCCAGTGCATGGCAAATATACTACTATTATTGCTGTTCCTGCTACTTCTACTACTATTCCTGGCCCACTGCAAGTCAAATATGCTGCTCCAATTACTCCTGCTGCTGCCACTTCTACTGCTATTGCTACCACTATTACTACTACTACTAGCCCAATGCATGGCAAATACTACTACTAATACTACTACTGCTGCTGCTTGTACAAATGCTACTACTACTGCTGCTACTAGTAGTCCAGTGCATTGAAAATACTACTACTACTACTCCTGATGCTGCTACTACTTCTACTACTAGTATCAATACTACTAGCCCTGTGTATGGCAAATCTACTACTACTACTGCTATGGCTGCTACTTCTATTATCACTACTGGCCCACTGCAGGGCAAATCTGCTGGTACTATTACTGCTGCTGATGCCACTTCTATTGCTGATGCTAACTCTACTACTACTGCTACTACTAGCAGTCCACTGCATGGCAAATCTACTACTACTACTTCAATTGCTGCTACTGCTACTACTACTACTGGCCCTCTGCAGGGAATATATGGTGCTACTACTCCTGCTGCTGCAGCCACTTCTCCTGCTGCTACTACCACTACTATTACTACTAGCCCAGTGCATGGCAAATACTACTTCTATTACCACTACTGCTGCTACTTCTACTGCTGCTGCTACCTCCGTTCCCCGGCCTAGGCGGGCGGCGGGGCCCTGCCGGGACGGGCGGGCCGCTGGGCTGGCGGTAAGGCCCAAGCGCCTGCTAAGGTGCACCTCAAGAGGCAGCCCACGACGCCACCGGCATCTACTGCCCAACCAGCCTAGAAGGGCCCGATCTCGCCGCGATCGCGGAAGCTAAGCAGGGTCGGGCCTGGTTAGAACTTGGATGGGAGACCTCTAGGGAAGACCGGGTGCTCTAGGCTTTTTGCCCCCCGCTCCGCCTTCTCCTTTTGTCGCTCGCGGCGTTCGCGGCTATCTCCGCCCCCGCCCGGCACAGCTGCAAGCCCCACCTCCTCAGGCCCCTCCCACCACAGCCAGCGTCTGATGGGGCGCTCCCCGCCTGCCTGAGCGGCCAGGCGGCCAGAAGGCGTCCCTGGAAGGCAGAGGCACACCAGACGCTCCGGGGGTGGCCTGAAGGGAACCAGACGTGGCCGCGGACCCGGGGGCCGTCTGTGCGGCCCGCGAGCCCCTCGACCTGCACCTGGCCGCCCCCACTGCAGCCCAGCCCCGGCGCCGCCACCTGTCTGCCGGGGTGGCTCTCCACAGCTCCATACGCAAAAAGCCGCCAATCCGCCGTTTCGCCATGGCCGGGGGCGGGAGCGGGATCGAGGGCCCAGGCCTATTCCCCGGGCCTGCCGGCCACCTGGGGCGGGGTCCTGAGCTCGGACGGTGGCGTGGGGGCGAGGGTGGCGTTGCTGGGTCTTAGGGGCCGTGCCAACTCAATGGTGGCTCCCAGTGGCTTCGGGCCAGCTTCTGTCGGGCAGGAGGGCCGGTCCGGTCTGCGTCTGAGCTGCGCCTAGCGCAGCGTGGGCGGGCAGGTGGGATGCCCAAGGGCCCGCGGTCTCCGGGCCCGGAAGCCTCCTGGGCCACTTCCCCGTGAGCGGCCTGCGGGATCTGGGGCGTGGCGCCTAGCTCCCAAAAGTTTGCTGGCTCCCGCCCGCCCTGGGCGGGGTGGTCGCCAGCACCTCCGCCACCCCCAGGTGCCCGAGACCTCCGTTCCCCTGCCCAGGCGGGCGGCGGGGCCCTGCCGGGACGGGCGGGCCGCTGGGCTGACGGTAAGGCCCAAGCGCCTGCTGAGCTGCGCCTCAAGAGGCAGCCCGCCACCCCGCCGGCATCCACTGCCGAAGCAGCCTAGAAGGGCCCGATCTCGCCGCGATCGCGGAAGCTAAGCAGGGTCGGGCCTGGTTAGAACTTGGATGGGAGACCTCTAGGGAAGACCGGGTGCTCTAGGCTTTTTGCCCCCCGCTCCGCCTTCTCCTTTTGTCGCTCGCGGCGTTCGCGGCTATCTCCGCCCCCGCCCGGCACAGCTGCAAGCCCCACCTCCTCAGGCCCCTCCCACCACAGCCAGCGTCTGATGGGGCGCTCCCCGCCTGCCTGAGCGGCCAGGTGGCCAGAAGGCGTCCCTGGAAGGCAGAGGCACACCAGACGCTCCGGGGGTGGCCTGAAGGGAACCAGACGTGGCCGCGGACCCGGGGGCCGTCCGTGCGGCCCGCGAGCCCCTCGACCTGCACCTGGCCGCCCCCACTGCAGCCCAGCCCCGGCGCCGCCACCTGTCTGCCGGGGTGGCTCTCCACAGCTCCATACGCAAAAAGCCGCCCCTCCGCCGTTTCGCCATGGCCGGGGGCGGGAGCGGGATCGAGGGCCCAGGCCGCTTCCCCGGGCCTGCCGGCCACCTGGGGCGGGGTCCTGAGCTCGGACGGTGGCGTGGGGGCGAGGGTGGCGTTGCTGGGTCTTAGGGGCCGTGCCAACTCAATGGTGGCTCCCAGTGGCTTCGGGCCAGCTTCTGTCGGGCAGGAGGGCCGGTCCGGTCTGCGTCTGAGCTGCGCCTAGCGCAGCGTGGGCGGGCAGGTGGGATGCCCAAGGGCCCGCGGTCTCCGGGCCCGGAAGCCTCCTGGGCCACTTCCCCGTGAGCGGCCTGCGGGATCTGGGGCGTGGCGCCTAGCTCCCAAAAGTTTGCTGGCTCCCGCCCGCCCTGGGCGGGGTGGTCGCCAGCACCTCCGCCACCCCCAGGTGCCCGAGACCTCCGTTCCCCTGCCCAGGCGGGCGGCGGGGCCCTGCCGGGACGGGCGGGCCGCTGGGCTGACGGTAAGGCCCAAGCGCCTGCTGAGCTGCGCCTCAAGAGGCAGCCCGCCACCCCGCCGGCATCCACTGCCGAAGCAGCCTAGAAGGGCCCGATCTCGCCGCGATCGCGGAAGCTAAGCAGGGTCGGGCCTGGTTAGAACTTGGATGGGAGACCTCTAGGGAAGACCGGGTGCTCTAGGCTTTTTGCCCCCCGCTCCGCCTTCTCCTTTTGTCGCTCGCGGCGTTCGCGGCTATCTCCGCCCCCGCCGGGTACAGATGCAAGCCCCACCTCCTCAGGCCCCTCCCACCACAGCAAGCTTCTGATGGGGCGCTCCCTGCCTGCCTGAGCTGCCAGGCGGCCAGAAGGCGGCCCTGGAAGGCGGAGACACACCAGACGCTTCCGCCTGACGGAAACGAGACCTGTCCGCGGACCCGGGGGCCGTCCGTGTGGCCCGCGAGCCCCTCGACCTGCACCTGGCCGCCCCCACTGGAGCCCAGCCCCGGCGCCGCCACCTGTCTGCCGGGCTGGCTCTCCACAGCTCCATACGGAAAAAGCCGCCCCTCCGCCGTTTCACCATGGCCGGGCGCGGGAGCGGGGTCGAGGGCCCAGGCCGCTTCCCCGGGCCTGCCGGCCACCTGGGGCGGGGTCCTGAGCTCGGACGGTGGCGTGGGGGCAAGGGTAGCGTTGCTGGGTCTAAGGGGCTTTACCAACACAATGCTGGCTCCCACTGGCTTCGGACCACCTGTTGTCGGGCAGGAGGGCCGGCCCGGTCTGCGGTTGGGCTTCGCCTAACGCAGCGTGGGCCGGCTACTACTATTGCTCTTGCTGATTCTTCTACTTCTATTTCTGGCCCTCTGCAGGTCAAATATGCTGCCACTATTACTGCTGCTGATGCCACTTCTACTGCTGTTTCTACCACTACTACTACTACTACTACTACTAGGCCAGTGCATGGCAAATACTACTACTATTACCACCACTGCTGCCATTACTACTACTGCTGCTACTACTACTGCTGCTGCTACTTGTACAGGTGCTGCTGATACTACTACTACTAATAGCCCAGTGCATGGCAAATATTAACACTACTACTACTGCTGCTGCTTCTACTATTGCTACTACTACTGCTACTACTAGTAGTCCAGTGCAGGGCAAATTCTACTACGATTACTACAACAGCTACTGCTGCTAATAGTAATGTTACTACTACTGCTCATGCTAGTAATCTAGGATATGGCAAATACTACTACTATTACTACTAGTGCTGCTGCTGCTACTTCCGCTACTACAACTATCAATACTACTAGCCCAGTGCATGGCAAATATACTACTATTATTGCTGTTCCTGCTACTTCTACTACTATTCCTGGCCCACTGCAAGTCAAATATGCTGCTCCAATTACTCCTGCTGCTGCCACTTCTACTGCTATTGCTACCACTATTACTACTACTACTAGCCCAATGCATGGCAAATACTACTACTAATACTACTACTGCTGCTGCTTGTACAAATGCTACTACTACTGCTGCTACTAGTAGTCCAGTGCATTGAAAATACTACTACTACTACTCCTGATGCTGCTACTACTTCTACTACTAGTATCAATACTACTAGCCCTGTGTATGGCAAATCTACTACTACTACTGCTATGGCTGCTACTTCTATTATCACTACTGGCCCACTGCAGGGCAAATCTGCTGGTACTATTACTGCTGCTGATGCCA
Source organism: Tursiops truncatus (assembly GCF_011762595.2). NCBI lineage: Eukaryota > Metazoa > Chordata > Mammalia > Artiodactyla > Delphinidae > Tursiops > Tursiops truncatus. The sequence goes on along the minus strand of NW_022983264.1, from coordinate 51,822 downwards.
CTTCTATTGCTGATGCTAACTCTACTACTACTGCTACTACTAGCAGTCCACTGCATGGCAAATCTACTACTACTACTTCAATTGCTGCTACTGCTACTACTACTACTGGCCCTCTGCAGGGAATATATGGTGCTACTACTCCTGCTGCTGCAGCCACTTCTCCTGCTGCTACTACCACTACTATTACTACTAGCCCAGTGCATGGCAAATACTACTTCTATTACCACTACTGCTGCTACTTCTACTGCTGCTGCTACCTCCGTTCCCCGGCCTAGGCGGGCGGCGGGGCCCTGCCGGGACGGGCGGGCCGCTGGGCTGGCGGTAAGGCCCAAGCGCCTGCTAAGGTGCACCTCAAGAGGCAGCCCACGACGCCACCGGCATCTACTGCCCAACCAGCCTAGAAGGGCCCGATCTCGCCGCGATCGCGGAAGCTAAGCAGGGTCGGGCCTGGTTAGAACTTGGATGGGAGACCTCTAGGGAAGACCGGGTGCTCTAGGCTTTTTGCCCCCCGCTCCGCCTTCTCCTTTTGTCGCTCGCGGCGTTCGCGGCTATCTCCGCCCCCGCCCGGCACAGCTGCAAGCCCCACCTCCTCAGGCCCCTCCCACCACAGCCAGCGTCTGATGGGGCGCTCCCCGCCTGCCTGAGCGGCCAGGCGGCCAGAAGGCGTCCCTGGAAGGAAGAGGCACACCAGACGCTCCGGGGGTGGCCTGAAGGGAACCAGACGTGGCCGCGGACCCGGGGGCCGTCTGTGCGGCCCGCGAGCCCCTCGACCTGCACCTGGCCGCCCCCACTGCAGCCCAGCCCCGGCGCCGCCACCTGTCTGCCGGGGTGGCTCTCCACAGCTCCATACGCAAAAAGCCGCCAATCCGCCGTTTCGCCATGGCCGGGGCGGGAGCGGGATCGAGGGCCCAGGCCTATTCCCCGGGCCTGCCGGCCACCTGGGGCGGGGTCCTGAGCTCGGACGGTGGCGTGGGGGCGAGGGTGGCGTTGCTGGGTCTTAGGGGCCGTGCCAACTCAATGGTGGCTCCCAGTGGCTTCGGGCCAGCTTCTGTCGGGCAGGAGGGCCGGTCCGGTCTGCGTCTGAGCTGCGCCTAGCGCAGCGTGGGCGGGCAGGTGGGATGCCCAAGGGCCCGCGGTCTCCGGGCCCGGAAGCCTCCTGGGCCACTTCCCCGTGAGCGGCCTGCGGGATCTGGGGCGTGGCGCCTAGCTCCCAAAAGTTTGCTGGCTCCCGCCCGCCCTGGGCGGGGTGGTCGCCAGCACCTCCGCCACCCCCAGGTGCCCGAGACCTCCGTTCCCCTGCCCAGGCGGGCGGCGGGGCCCTGCCGGGACGGGCGGGCCGCTGGGCTGACGGTAAGGCCCAAGCGCCTGCTGAGCTGCGCCTCAAGAGGCAGCCCGCCACCCCGCCGGCATCCACTGCCGAAGCAGCCTAGAAGGGCCCGATCTCGCCGCGATCGCGGAAGCTAAGCAGGGTCGGGCCTGGTTAGAACTTGGATGGGAGACCTCTAGGGAAGACCGGGTGCTCTAGGCTTTTTGCCCCCCGCTCCGCCTTCTCCTTTTGTCGCTCGCGGCGTTCGCGGCTATCTCCGCCCCCGCCCGGCACAGCTGCAAGCCCCACCTCCTCAGGCCCCTCCCACCACAGCCAGCGTCTGATGGGGCGCTCCCCGCCTGCCTGAGCGGCCAGGTGGCCAGAAGGCGTCCCTGGAAGGCAGAGGCACACCAGACGCTCCGGGGGTGGCCTGAAGGGAACCAGACGTGGCCGCGGACCCGGGGGCCGTCCGTGCGGCCCGCGAGCCCCTCGACCTGCACCTGGCCGCCCCCACTGCAGCCCAGCCCCGGCGCCGCCACCTGTCTGCCGGGGTGGCTCTCCACAGCTCCATACGGAAAAAGCCGCCCCTCCGCCGTTTCGCCATGGCCGGGGGCGGGAGCGGGATCGAGGGCCCAGGCCGCTTCCCCGGGCCTGCCGGCCACCTGGGGCGGGGTCCTGAGCTCGGACGGTGGCGTGGGGGCGAGGGTGGCGTTGCTGGGTCTTAGGGGCCGTGCCAACTCAATGGTGGCTCCCAGTGGCTTCGGGCCAGCTTCTGTCGGGCAGGAGGGCCGGTCCGGTCTGCGTCTGAGCTGCGCCTAGCGCAGCGTGGGCGGGCAGGTGGGATGCCCAAGGGCCCGCGGTCTCCGGGCCCGGAAGCCTCCTGGGCCACTTCCCCGTGAGCGGCCTGCGGGATCTGGGGCGTGGCGCCTAGCTCCCAAAAGTTTGCTGGCTCCCGCCCGCCCTGGGCGGGGTGGTCGCCAGCACCTCCGCCACCCCCAGGTGCCCGAGACCTCCGTTCCCCTGCCCAGGCGGGCGGCGGGGCCCTGCCGGGACGGGCGGGCCGCTGGGCTGACGGTAAGGCCCAAGCGCCTGCTGAGCTGCGCCTCAAGAGGCAGCCCGCCACCCCGCCGGCATCCACTGCCGAAGCAGCCTAGAAGGGCCCGATCTCGCCGCGATCGCGGAAGCTAAGCAGGGTCGGGCCTGGTTAGAACTTGGATGGGAGACCTCTAGGGAAGACCGGGTGCTCTAGGCTTTTTGCCCCCCGCTCCGCCTTCTCCTTTTGTCGCTCGCGGCGTTCGCGGCTATCTCCGCCCCCGCCGGGTACAGATGCAAGCCCCACCTCCTCAGGCCCCTCCCACCACAGCAAGCTTCTGATGGGGCGCTCCCTGCCTGCCTGAGCTGCCAGGCGGCCAGAAGGCGGCCCTGGAATGCGGAGACACACCAGACGCTTCCGCCTGACGGAAACGAGACCTGTCCGCGGACCCGGGGGCCGTCCGTGTGGCCCGCGAGCCCCTCGACCTGCACCTGGCCGCCCCCACTGGAGCCCAGCCCCGGCGCCGCCACCTGTCTGCCGGGCTGGCTCTCCACAGCTCCATACGGAAAAAGCCGCCCCTCCGCCGTTTCACCATGGCCGGGCGCGGGAGCGGGGTCGAGGGCCCAGGCCGCTTCCCCGGGCCTGCCGGCCACCTGGGGCGGGGTCCTGAGCTCGGACGGTGGCGTGGGGGCAAGGGTAGCGTTGCTGGGTCTAAGGGGCTTTACCAACACAATGCTGGCTCCCACTGGCTTCGGACCACCTGCTGTCGGGCAGGAGGGCCGGCCCGGTCTGCGGTTGGGCTTCGCCTAACGCAGCGTGGGCCGGCTACTACTATTGCTCTTGCTGATTCTTCTACTTCTATTTCTGGCCCTCTGCAGGTCAAATATGCTGCCACTATTACTGCTGCTGATGCCACTTCTACTGCTGTTTCTACCACTACTACTACTACTACTACTACTAGGCCAGTGCATGGCAAATACTACTACTATTACCACCACTGCTGCCATTACTACTACTGCTGCTACTACTACTGCTGCTGCTACTTGTACAGGTGCTGCTGATACTACTACTACTAATAGCCCAGTGCATGGCAAATATTAACACTACTACTACTGCTGCTGCTTCTACTATTGCTACTACTACTGCTACTACTAGTAGTCCAGTGCAGGGCAAATTCTACTACGATTACTACAACAGCTACTGCTGCTAATAGTAATGTTACTACTACTGCTCATGCTAGTAATCTAGGATATGGCAAATACTACTACTATTACTACTAGTGCTGCTGCTGCTACTTCCGCTACTACAACTATCAATACTACTAGCCCAGTGCATGGCAAATATACTACTATTATTGCTGTTCCTGCTACTTCTACTACTATTCCTGGCCCACTGCAAGTCAAATATGCTGCTCCAATTACTCCTGCTGCTGCCACTTCTACTGCTATTGCTACCACTATTACTACTACTACTAGCCCAATGCATGGCAAATACTACTACTAATACTACTACTGCTGCTGCTTGTACAAATGCTACTACTACTGCTGCTACTAGTAGTCCAGTGCATTGAAAATACTACTACTACTACTCCTGATGCTGCTACTACTTCTACTACTAGTATCAATACTACTAGCCCTGTGTATGGCAAATCTACTACTACTACTGCTATGGCTGCTACTTCTATTATCACTACTGGCCCACTGCAGGGCAAATCTGCTGGTACTATTACTGCTGCTGATGCCACTTCTATTGCTGATGCTAACTCTACTACTACTGCTACTACTAGCAGTCCACTGCATGGCAAATCTACTACTACTACTTCAATTGCTGCTACTGCTACTACTACTACTGGCCCTCTGCAGGGAATATATGGTGCTACTACTCCTGCTGCTGCAGCCACTTCTCCTGCTGCTACTACCACTACTATTACTACTAGCCCAGTGCATGGCAAATACTACTTCTATTACCACTACTGCTGCTACTTCTACTGCTGCTGCTACCTCCGTTCCCCGGCCTAGGCGGGCGGCGGGGCCCTGCCGGGACGGGCGGGCCGCTGGGCTGGCGGTAAGGCCCAAGCGCCTGCTAAGGCTGCACCTCAAGAGGCAGCCCGCGACGCCACCGGCATCTACTGCCCAAACCAGCCTAGAAGGGCCCGATCTCGCCGCGATCGCGGAAGCTAAGCAGGGTCGGGCCTGGTTAGAACTTGGATGGGAGACCTCTAGGGAAGACCGGGTGCTCTAGGCTTTTTGCCCCCCGCTCCGCCTTCTCCTTTTGTCGCTCGCGGCGTTCGCGGCTATCTCCGCCCCCGCCCGGCACAGCTGCAAGCCCCACCTCCTCAGGCCCCTCCCACCACAGCCAGCGTCTGATGGGGCGCTCCCCTGCCTGCCTGAGCGGCCAGGCGGCCAGAAGGCGTCCCTGGAAGGAAGAGGCACACCAGACGCTCCGGGGGTGGCCTGAAGGGAACCAGACGTGGCCGCGGACCCGGGGGCCGTCTGTGCGGCCCGCGAGCCCCTCGACCTGCACCTGGCCGCCCCCACTGCAGCCCAGCCCCGGCGCCGCCACCTGTCTGCCGGGGTGGCTCTCCACAGCTCCATACGCAAAAAGCCGCCAATCCGCCGTTTCGCCATGGCCGGGGGCGGGAGCGGGATCGAGGGCCCAGGCCTATTCCCCGGGCCTGCCGGCCACCTGGGGCGGGGTCCTGAGCTCGGACGGTGGCGTGGGGGCGAGGGTGGCGTTGCTGGGTCTTAGGGGCCGTGCCAACTCAATGGTGGCTCCCAGTGGCTTCGGGCCAGCTTCTGTCGGGCAGGAGGGCCGGTCCGGTCTGCGTCTGAGCTGCGCCTAGCGCAGCGTGGGCGGGCAGGTGGGATGCCCAAGGGCCCGCGGTCTCCGGGCCCGGAAGCCTCCTGGGCCACTTCCCCGTGAGCGGCCTGCGGGATCTGGGGCGTGGCGCCTAGCTCCCAAAAGTTTGCTGGCTCCCGCCCGCCCTGGGCGGGGTGGTCGCCAGCACCTCCGCCACCCCCAGGTGCCCGAGACCTCCGTTCCCCTGCCCAGGCGGGCGGCGGGGCCCTGCCGGGACGGGCGGGCCGCTGGGCTGACGGTAAGGCCCAAGCGCCTGCTGAGCTGCGCCTCAAGAGGCAGCCCGCCACCCCGCCGGCATCCACTGCCGAAGCAGCCTAGAAGGGCCCGATCTCGCCGCGATCGCGGAAGCTAAGCAGGGTCGGGCCTGGTTAGAACTTGGATGGGAGACCTCTAGGGAAGACCGGGTGCTCTAGGCTTTTTGCCCCCCGCTCCGCCTTCTCCTTTTGTCGCTCGCGGCGTTCGCGGCTATCTCCGCCCCCGCCCGGCACAGCTGCAAGCCCCACCTCCTCAGGCCCCTCCCACCACAGCCAGCGTCTGATGGGGCGCTCCCCGCCTGCCTGAGCGGCCAGGTGGCCAGAAGGCGTCCCTGGAAGGCAGAGGCACACCAGACGCTCCGGGGGTGGCCTGAAGGGAACCAGACGTGGCCGCGGACCCGGGGGCCGTCCGTGCGGCCCGCGAGCCCCTCGACCTGCACCTGGCCGCCCCCACTGCAGCCCAGCCCCGGCGCCGCCACCTGTCTGCCGGGGTGGCTCTCCACAGCTCCATACGGAAAAAGCCGCCCCTCCGCCGTTTCGCCATGGCCGGGGGCGGGAGCGGGATCGAGGGCCCAGGCCGCTTCCCCGGGCCTGCCGGCCACCTGGGGCGGGGTCCTGAGCTCGGACGGTGGCGTGGGGGCGAGGGTGGCGTTGCTGGGTCTTAGGGGCCGTGCCAACTCAATGGTGGCTCCCAGTGGCTTCGGGCCAGCTTCTGTCGGGCAGGAGGGCCGGTCCGGTCTGCGTCTGAGCTGCGCCTAGCGCAGCGTGGGCGGGCAGGTGGGATGCCCAAGGGCCCGCGGTCTCCGGGCCCGGAAGCCTCCTGGGCCACTTCCCCGTGAGCGGCCTGCGGGATCTGGGGCGTGGCGCCTAGCTCCCAAAAGTTTGCTGGCTCCCGCCCGCCCTGGGCGGGGTGGTCGCCAGCACCTCCGCCACCCCCAGGTGCCCGAGACCTCCGTTCCCCTGCCCAGGCGGGCGGCGGGGCCCTGCCGGGACGGGCGGGCCGCTGGGCTGACGGTAAGGCCCAAGCGCCTGCTGAGCTGCGCCTCAAGAGGCAGCCCGCCACCCCGCCGGCATCCACTGCCGAAGCAGCCTAGAAGGGCCCGATCTCGCCGCGATCGCGGAAGCTAAGCAGGGTCGGGCCTGGTTAGAACTTGGATGGGAGACCTCTAGGGAAGACCGGGTGCTCTAGGCTTTTTGCCCCCCGCTCCGCCTTCTCCTTTTGTCGCTCGCGGCGTTCGCGGCTATCTCCGCCCCCGCCGGGTACAGATGCAAGCCCCACCTCCTCAGGCCCCTCCCACCACAGCAAGCTTCTGATGGGGCGCTCCCTGCCTGCCTGAGCTGCCAGGCGGCCAGAAGGCGGCCCTGGAATGCGGAGACACACCAGACGCTTCCGCCTGACGGAAACGAGACCTGTCCGCGGACCCGGGGGCCGTCCGTGTGGCCCGCGAGCCCCTCGACCTGCACCTGGCCGCCCCCACTGGAGCCCAGCCCCGGCGCCGCCACCTGTCTGCCGGGCTGGCTCTCCACAGCTCCATACGGAAAAAGCCGCCCCTCCGCCGTTTCACCATGGCCGGGCGCGGGAGCGGGGTCGAGGGCCCAGGCCGCTTCCCCGGGCCTGCCGGCCACCTGGGGCGGGGTCCTGAGCTCGGACGGTGGCGTGGGGGCAAGGGTAGCGTTGCTGGGTCTAAGGGGCTTTACCAACACAATGCTGGCTCCCACTGGCTTCGGACCACCTGCTGTCGGGCAGGAGGGCCGGCCCGGTCTGCGGTTGGGCTTCGCCTAACGCAGCGTGGGCCGGCTACTACTATTGCTCTTGCTGATTCTTCTACTTCTATTTCTGGCCCTCTGCAGGTCAAATATGCTGCCACTATTACTGCTGCTGATGCCACTTCTACTGCTGTTTCTACCACTACTACTACTACTACTACTACTAGGCCAGTGCATGGCAAATACTACTACTATTACCACCACTGCTGCCATTACTACTACTGCTGCTACTACTACTGCTGCTGCTACTTGTACAGGTGCTGCTGATACTACTACTACTAATAGCCCAGTGCATGGCAAATATTAACACTACTACTACTGCTGCTGCTTCTACTATTGCTACTACTACTGCTACTACTAGTAGTCCAGTGCAGGGCAAATTCTACTACGATTACTACAACAGCTACTGCTGCTAATAGTAATGTTACTACTACTGCTCATGCTAGTAATCTAGGATATGGCAAATACTACTACTATTACTACTAGTGCTGCTGCTGCTACTTCCGCTACTACAACTATCAATACTACTAGCCCAGTGCATGGCAAATATACTACTATTATTGCTGTTCCTGCTACTTCTACTACTATTCCTGGCCCACTGCAAGTCAAATATGCTGCTCCAATTACTCCTGCTGCTGCCACTTCTACTGCTATTGCTACCACTATTACTACTACTACTAGCCCAATGCATGGCAAATACTACTACTAATACTACTACTGCTGCTGCTTGTACAAATGCTACTACTACTGCTGCTACTAGTAGTCCAGTGCATTGAAAATACTACTACTACTACTCCTGATGCTGCTACTACTTCTACTACTAGTATCAATACTACTAGCCCTGTGTATGGCAAATCTACTACTACTACTGCTATGGCTGCTACTTCTATTATCACTACTGGCCCACTGCAGGGCAAATCTGCTGGTACTATTACTGCTGCTGATGCCACTTCTATTGCTGATGCTAACTCTACTACTACTGCTACTACTAGCAGTCCACTGCATGGCAAATCTACTACTACTACTTCAATTGCTGCTACTGCTACTACTACTACTGGCCCTCTGCAGGGAATATATGGTGCTACTACTCCTGCTGCTGCAGCCACTTCTCCTGCTGCTACTACCACTACTATTACTACTAGCCCAGTGCATGGCAAATACTACTTCTATTACCACTACTGCTGCTACTTCTACTGCTGCTGCTACCTCCGTTCCCCGGCCTAGGCGGGCGGCGGGGCCCTGCCGGGACGGGCGGGCCGCTGGGCTGGCGGTAAGGCCCAAGCGCCTGCTAAGGTGCACCTCAAGAGGCAGCCCACGACGCCACCGGCATCTACTGCCCAACCAGCCTAGAAGGGCCCGATCTCGCCGCGATCGCGGAAGCTAAGCAGGGTCGGGCCTGGTTAGAACTTGGATGGGAGACCTCTAGGGAAGACCGGGTGCTCTAGGCTTTTTGCCCCCCGCTCCGCCTTCTCCTTTTGTCGCTCGCGGCGTTCGCGGCTATCTCCGCCCCCGCCCGGCACAGCTGCAAGCCCCACCTCCTCAGGCCCCTCCCACCACAGCCAGCGTCTGATGGGGCGCTCCCCGCCTGCCTGAGCGGCCAGGCGGCCAGAAGGCGTCCCTGGAAGGAAGAGGCACACCAGACGCTCCGGGGGTGGCCTGAAGGGAACCAGACGTGGCCGCGGACCCGGGGGCCGTCTGTGCGGCCCGCGAGCCCCTCGACCTGCACCTGGCCGCCCCCACTGCAGCCCAGCCCCGGCGCCGCCACCTGTCTGCCGGGGTGGCTCTCCACAGCTCCATACGCAAAAAGCCGCCAATCCGCCGTTTCGCCATGGCCGGGGGCGGGAGCGGGATCGAGGGCCCAGGCCTATTCCCCGGGCCTGCCGGCCACCTGGGGCGGGGTCCTGAGCTCGGACGGTGGCGTGGGGGCGAGGGTGGCGTTGCTGGGTCTTAGGGGCCGTGCCAACTCAATGGTGGCTCCCAGTGGCTTCGGGCCAGCTTCTGTCGGGCAGGAGGGCCGGTCCGGTCTGCGTCTGAGCTGCGCCTAGCGCAGCGTGGGCGGGCAGGTGGGATGCCCAAGGGCCCGCGGTCTCCGGGCCCGGAAGCCTCCTGGGCCACTTCCCCGTGAGCGGCCTGCGGGATCTGGGGCGTGGCGCCTAGCTCCCAAAAGTTTGCTGGCTCCCGCCCGCCCTGGGCGGGGTGGTCGCCAGCACCTCCGCCACCCCCAGGTGCCCGAGACCTCCGTTCCCCTGCCCAGGCGGGCGGCGGGGCCCTGCCGGGACGGGCGGGCCGCTGGGCTGACGGTAAGGCCCAAGCGCCTGCTGAGCTGCGCCTCAAGAGGCAGCCCGCCACCCCGCCGGCATCCACTGCCGAAGCAGCCTAGAAGGGCCCGATCTCGCCGCGATCGCGGAAGCTAAGCAGGGTCGGGCCTGGTTAGAAGTTGGATGGGAGACCTCTAGGGAAGACCGGGTGCTCTAGGCTTTTTGCCCCCCGCTCCGCCTTCTCCTTTTGTCGCTCGCGGCGTTCGCGGCTATCTCCGCCCCCGCCCGGCACAGCTGCAAGCCCCACCATCCTCAGGCCCCTCCCACCACAGCCAGCGTCTGATGGGGCGCTCCCCGCCTGCCTGAGCGGCCAGGCGGCCAGAAGGCGTCCCTGGAAGGCAGAGGCACACCAGACGCTCCGGGGGTGGCCTGAAGGGAACCAGACGTGGCCGCGGACCCGGGGGCCGTCCGTGCGGCCCGCGAGCCCCTCGACCTGCACCTGGCCGCCCCCACTGCAGCCCAGCCCCGGCGCCGCCACCTGTCTGCCGGGGTGGCTCTCCACAGCTCCATACGGAAAAAGCCGCCCCTCCGCCGTTTCGCCATGGCCGGGGGCGGGAGCGGGATCGAGGGCCCAGGCCGCTTCCCCGGGCCTGCCGGCCACCTGGGGCGGGGTCCTGAGCTCGGACGGTGGCGTGGGGGCGAGGGTGGCGTTGCTGGGTCTTAGGGGCCGTGCCAACTCAATGGTGGCTCCCAGTGGCTTCGGGCCAGCTTCTGTCGGGCAGGAGGGCCGGTCCGGTCTGCGTCTGAGCTGCGCCTAGCGCAGCGTGGGCGGGCAGGTGGGATGCCCAAGGGCCCGCGGTCTCCGGGCCCGGAAGCCTCCTGGGCCACTTCCCCGTGAGCGGCCTGCGGGATCTGGGGCGTGGCGCCTAGCTCCCAAAAGTTTGCTGGCTCCCGCCCGCCCTGGGCGGGGTGGTCGCCAGCACCTCCGCCACCCCCAGGTGCCCGAGACCTCCGTTCCCCTGCCCAGGCGGGCGGCGGGGCCCTGCCGGGACGGGCGGGCCGCTGGGCTGACGGTAAGGCCCAAGCGCCTGCTGAGCTGCGCCTCAAGAGGCAGCCCGCCACCCCGCCGGCATCCACTGCCGAAGCAGCCTAGAAGGGCCCGATCTCGCCGCGATCGCGGAAGCTAAGCAGGGTCGGGCCTGGTTAGAACTTGGATGGGAGACCTCTAGGGAAGACCGGGTGCTCTAGGCTTTTTGCCCCCCGCTCCGCCTTCTCCTTTTGTCGCTCGCGGCGTTCGCGGCTATCTCCGCCCCCGCCGGGTACAGATGCAAGCCCCACCTCCTCAGGCCCCTCCCACCACAGCAAGCTTCTGATGGGGCGCTCCCTGCCTGCCTGAGCTGCCAGGCGGCCAGAAGGCGGCCCTGGAATGCGGAGACACACCAGACGCTTCCGCCTGACGGAAACGAGACCTGTCCGCGGACCCGGGGGCCGTCCGTGTGGCCCGCGAGCCCCTCGACCTGCACCTGGCCGCCCCCACTGGAGCCCAGCCCCGGCGCCGCCACCTGTCTGCCGGGCTGGCTCTCCACAGCTCCATACGGAAAAAGCCGCCCCTCCGCCGTTTCACCATGGCCGGGCGCGGGAGCGGGGTCGAGGGCCCAGGCCGCTTCCCCGGGCCTGCCGGCCACCTGGGGCGGGGTCCTGAGCTCGGACGGTGGCGTGGGGGCAAGGGTAGCGTTGCTGGGTCTAAGGGGCTTTACCAACACAATGCTGGCTCCCACTGGCTTCGGACCACCTGCTGTCGGGCAGGAGGGCCGGCCCGGTCTGCGGTTGGGCTTCGCCTAACGCAGCGTGGGCCGGCTACTACTATTGCTCTTGCTGATTCTTCTACTTCTATTTCTGGCCCTCTGCAGGTCAAATATGCTGCCACTATTACTGCTGCTGATGCCACTTCTACTGCTGTTTCTACCACTACTACTACTACTACTACTACTAGGCCAGTGCATGGCAAATACTACTACTATTACCACCACTGCTGCCATTACTACTACTGCTGCTACTACTACTGCTGCTGCTACTTGTACAGGTGCTGCTGATACTACTACTACTAATAGCCCAGTGCATGGCAAATATTAACACTACTACTACTGCTGCTGCTTCTACTATTGCTACTACTACTGCTACTACTAGTAGTCCAGTGCAGGGCAAATTCTACTACGATTACTACAACAGCTACTGCTGCTAATAGTAATGTTACTACTACTGCTCATGCTAGTAATCTAGGATATGGCAAATACTACTACTATTACTACTAGTGCTGCTGCTGCTACTTCCGCTACTACAACTATCAATACTACTAGCCCAGTGCATGGCAAATATACTACTATTATTGCTGTTCCTGCTACTTCTACTACTATTCCTGGCCCACTGCAAGTCAAATATGCTGCTCCAATTACTCCTGCTGCTGCCACTTCTACTGCTATTGCTACCACTATTACTACTACTACTAGCCCAATGCATGGCAAATACTACTACTAATACTACTACTGCTGCTGCTTGTACAAATGCTACTACTACTGCTGCTACTAGTAGTCCAGTGCATTGAAAATACTACTACTACTACTCCTGATGCTGCTACTACTTCTACTACTAGTATCAATACTACTAGCCCTGTGTATGGCAAATCTACTACTACTATTGCTATGGCTGCTACTTCTATTATCACTACTGGCCCACTGCAGGGCAAATCTGCTGGTACTATTACTGCTGCTGATGCCACTTCTATTGCTGATGCTAACTCTACTACTACTGCTACTACTAGCAGTCCACTGCATGGCAAATCTACTACTACTACTTCAATTGCTGCTACTGCTACTCCTACTACTGGCCCTCTGCAGGGACTATATGGTGCTACTACTCCTGCTGCTGCAGCCACTTCTCCTGCTGCTACTACCACTACTATTACTACTAGCCCAGTGCATGGCAAATACTACTTCTATTACCACTACTGCTGCTACTTCTACTGCTGCTGCTACCTCCGTTCCCCGGCCTAGGCGGGCGGCGGGGCCCTGCCGGGACGGGCGGGCCGCTGGGCTGGCGGTAAGGCCCAAGCGCCCGCTAAGCTGCGCCTCAAGAGGCAGCCCGCGACCCCGCCGGCATCTACTGCCAAACCAGCCTAGAAGGGCCCGATCTCGCCGCGATCGCGGAAGCTAAGCAGGGTCGGGCCTGGTTAGAACTTGGATGGGAGACCTCTAGGGAAGACCGGGTGCTCTAGGCTTTTTGCCCCCCGCTCCGCCTTCTCCTTTTGTCGCTCGCGGCGTTCGCGGCTATCTCCGCCCCCGCCGGGTACAGATGCAAGCCCCACCTCCTCAGGCCCCTCCCACCACAGCAAGCTTCTGATGGGGCGCTCCCTGCCTGCCTGAGCTGCCAGGCGGCCAGAAGGCGGCCCTGGAAGGCGGAGACACACCAGACGCTTCCGCCTGACGGAAACGAGACCTGTCCGCGGACCCGGGGGCCGTCCGTGTGGCCCGCGAGCCCCTCGACCTGCACCTGGCCGCCCCCACTGGAGCCCAGCCCCGGCGCCGCCACCTGTCTGCCGGGCTGGCTCTCCACAGCTCCATACGGAAAAAGCCGCCCCTCCGCCGTTTCACCATGGCCGGGCGCGGGAGCGGGGGTCGAGGGCCCAGGCCGCTTCCCCGGGCCTGCCGGCCACCTGGGGCGGGGTCCTGAGCTCGGACGGTGGCGTGGGGGCAAGGGTGGCGTTGCTGGGTCTAAGGGGCTTTACCAACACAATGCTGGCTCCCACTGGCTTCGGGCCACCTGCTGTCGGGCAGGAGGGCCGGCCCGGTCTGCGGTTGGGCTTCGCCTAACGCAGCGTGGGCCGGCTACTACTATTGCTCTTGCTGATTCTTCTACTTCTATTTCTGGCCCTCTGCAGGTCAAATATGCTGCCACTATTACTGCTGCTGATGCCACTTCTACTGCTGTTTCTACCACTACTACTACTACTACTACTACTAGGCCAGTGCATGGCAAATACTACTACTATTACCACCACTGCTGCCATTACTACTACTGCTGCTACTACTACTGCTGCTGCTACTTGTACAGGTGCTGCTGATACTACTACTACTAATAGCCCAGTGCATGGCAAATATTAACACTACTACTACTGCTGCTGCTTCTACTATTGCTACTACTACTGCTACTACTAGTAGTCCAGTGCAGGGCAAATTCTACTACGATTACTACAACAGCTACTGCTGCTAATAGTAATGTTACTACTACTGCTCATGCTAGTAATCTAGGATATGGCAAATACTACTACTATTACTACTAGTGCTGCTGCTGCTACTTCCGCTACTACAACTATCAATACTACTAGCCCAGTGCATGGCAAATATACTACTATTATTGCTGTTCCTGCTACTTCTACTACTATTCCTGGCCCACTGCAAGTCAAATATGCTGCTCCAATTACTCCTGCTGCTGCCACTTCTACTGCTATTGCTACCACTATTACTACTACTACTAGCCCAATGCATGGCAAATACTACTACTAATACTACTACTGCTGCTGCTTGTACAAATGCTACTACTACTGCTGCTACTAGTAGTCCAGTGCATTGAAAATACTACTACTACTACTCCTGATGCTGCTACTACTTCTACTACTAGTATCAATACTACTAGCCCTGTGTATGGCAAATCTACTACTACTACTGCTATGGCTGCTACTTCTATTATCACTACTGGCCCACTGCAGGGCAAATCTGCTGGTACTATTACTGCTGCTGATGCCACTTCTATTGCTGATGCTAACTCTACTACTACTGCTACTACTAGCAGTCCACTGCATGGCAAATCTACTACTACTACTTCAATTGCTGCTACTGCTACTACTACTACTGGCCCTCTGCAGGGAATATATGGTGCTACTACTCCTGCTGCTGCAGCCACTTCTCCTGCTGCTACTACCACTACTATTACTACTAGCCCAGTGCATGGCAAATACTACTTCTATTACCACTACTGCTGCTACTTCTACTGCTGCTGCTACCTCCGTTCCCCGGCCTAGGCGGGCGGCGGGGCCCTGCCGGGACGGGCGGGCCGCTGGGCTGGCGGTAAGGCCCAAGCGCCTGCTAAGGTGCACCTCAAGAGGCAGCCCACGACGCCACCGGCATCTACTGCCCAACCAGCCTAGAAGGGCCCGATCTCGCCGCGATCGCGGAAGCTAAGCAGGGTCGGGCCTGGTTAGAACTTGGATGGGAGACCTCTAGGGAAGACCGGGTGCTCTAGGCTTTTTGCCCCCCGCTCCGCCTTCTCCTTTTGTCGCTCGCGGCGTTCGCGGCTATCTCCGCCCCCGCCCGGCACAGCTGCAAGCCCCACCTCCTCAGGCCCCTCCCACCACAGCCAGCGTCTGATGGGGCGCTCCCCGCCTGCCTGAGCGGCCAGGCGGCCAGAAGGCGTCCCTGGAAGGAAGAGGCACACCAGACGCTCCGGGGGTGGCCTGAAGGGAACCAGACGTGGCCGCGGACCCGGGGGCCGTCTGTGCGGCCCGCGAGCCCCTCGACCTGCACCTGGCCGCCCCCACTGCAGCCCAGCCCCGGCGCCGCCACCTGTCTGCCGGGGTGGCTCTCCACAGCTCCATACGCAAAAAGCCGCCAATCCGCCGTTTCGCCATGGCCGGGGGCGGGAGCGGGATCGAGGGCCCAGGCCTATTCCCCGGGCCTGCCGGCCACCTGGGGCGGGGTCCTGAGCTCGGACGGTGGCGTGGGGGCGAGGGTGGCGTTGCTGGGTCTTAGGGGCCGTGCCAACTCAATGGTGGCTCCCAGTGGCTTCGGGCCAGCTTCTGTCGGGCAGGAGGGCCGGTCCGGTCTGCGTCTGAGCTGCGCCTAGCGCAGCGTGGGCGGGCAGGTGGGATGCCCAAGGGCCCGCGGTCTCCGGGCCCGGAAGCCTCCTGGGCCACTTCCCCGTGAGCGGCCTGCGGGATCTGGGGCGTGGCGCCTAGCTCCCAAAAGTTTGCTGGCTCCCGCCCGCCCTGGGCGGGGTGGTCGCCAGCACCTCCGCCACCCCCAGGTGCCCGAGACCTCCGTTCCCCTGCCCAGGCGGGCGGCGGGGCCCTGCCGGGACGGGCGGGCCGCTGGGCTGACGGTAAGGCCCAAGCGCCTGCTGAGCTGCGCCTCAAGAGGCAGCCCGCCACCCCGCCGGCATCCACTGCCGAAGCAGCCTAGAAGGGCCCGATCTCGCCGCGATCGCGGAAGCTAAGCAGGGTCGGGCCTGGTTAGAACTTGGATGGGAGACCTCTAGGGAAGACCGGGTGCTCTAGGCTTTTTGCCCCCCGCTCCGCCTTCTCCTTTTGTCGCTCGCGGCGTTCGCGGCTATCTCCGCCCCCGCCCGGCACAGCTGCAAGCCCCACCTCCTCAGGCCCCTCCCACCACAGCCAGCGTCTGATGGGGCGCTCCCCGCCTGCCTGAGCGGCCAGGTGGCCAGAAGGCGTCCCTGGAAGGCAGAGGCACACCAGACGCTCCGGGGGTGGCCTGAAGGGAACCAGACGTGGCCGCGGACCCGGGGGCCGTCCGTGCGGCCCGCGAGCCCCTCGACCTGCACCTGGCCGCCCCCACTGCAGCCCAGCCCCGGCGCCGCCACCTGTCTGCCGGGGTGGCTCTCCACAGCTCCATACGGAAAAAGCCGCCCCTCCGCCGTTTCGCCATGGCCGGGGGCGGGAGCGGGATCGAGGGCCCAGGCCGCTTCCCCGGGCCTGCCGGCCACCTGGGGCGGGGTCCTGAGCTCGGACGGTGGCGTGGGGGCGAGGGTGGCGTTGCTGGGTCTTAGGGGCCGTGCCAACTCAATGGTGGCTCCCAGTGGCTTCGGGCCAGCTTCTGTCGGGCAGGAGGGCCGGTCCGGTCTGCGTCTGAGCTGCGCCTAGCGCAGCGTGGGCGGGCAGGTGGGATGCCCAAGGGCCCGCGGTCTCCGGGCCCGGAAGCCTCCTGGGCCACTTCCCCGTGAGCGGCCTGCGGGATCTGGGGCGTGGCGCCTAGCTCCCAAAAGTTTGCTGGCTCCCGCCCGCCCTGGGCGGGGTGGTCGCCAGCACCTCCGCCACCCCCAGGTGCCCGAGACCTCCGTTCCCCTGCCCAGGCGGGCGGCGGGGCCCTGCCGGGACGGGCGGGCCGCTGGGCTGACGGTAAGGCCCAAGCGCCTGCTGAGCTGCGCCTCAAGAGGCAGCCCGCCACCCCGCCGGCATCCACTGCCGAAGCAGCCTAGAAGGGCCCGATCTCGCCGCGATCGCGGAAGCTAAGCAGGGTCGGGCCTGGTTAGAACTTGGATGGGAGACCTCTAGGGAAGACCGGGTGCTCTAGGCTTTTTGCCCCCCGCTCCGCCTTCTCCTTTTGTCGCTCGCGGCGTTCGCGGCTATCTCCGCCCCCGCCGGGTACAGATGCAAGCCCCACCTCCTCAGGCCCCTCCCACCACAGCAAGCTTCTGATGGGGCGCTCCCTGCCTGCCTGAGCTGCCAGGCGGCCAGAAGGCGGCCCTGGAATGCGGAGACACACCAGACGCTTCCGCCTGACGGAAACGAGACCTGTCCGCGGACCCGGGGGCCGTCCGTGTGGCCCGCGAGCCCCTCGACCTGCACCTGGCCGCCCCCACTGGAGCCCAGCCCCGGCGCCGCCACCTGTCTGCCGGGCTGGCTCTCCACAGCTCCATACGGAAAAAGCCGCCCCTCCGCCGTTTCACCATGGCCGGGCGCGGGAGCGGGGTCGAGGGCCCAGGCCGCTTCCCCGGGCCTGCCGGCCACCTGGGGCGGGGTCCTGAGCTCGGACGGTGGCGTGGGGGCAAGGGTAGCGTTGCTGGGTCTAAGGGGCTTTACCAACACAATGCTGGCTCCCACTGGCTTCGGACCACCTGCTGTCGGGCAGGAGGGCCGGCCCGGTCTGCGGTTGGGCTTCGCCTAACGCAGCGTGGGCCGGCTACTACTATTGCTCTTGCTGATTCTTCTACTTCTATTTCTGGCCCTCTGCAGGTCAAATATGCTGCCACTATTACTGCTGCTGATGCCACTTCTACTGCTGTTTCTACCACTACTACTACTACTACTACTACTAGGCCAGTGCATGGCAAATACTACTACTATTACCACCACTGCTGCCATTACTACTACTGCTGCTACTACTACTGCTGCTGCTACTTGTACAGGTGCTGCTGATACTACTACTACTAATAGCCCAGTGCATGGCAAATATTAACACTACTACTACTGCTGCTGCTTCTACTATTGCTACTACTACTGCTACTACTAGTAGTCCAGTGCAGGGCAAATTCTACTACGATTACTACAACAGCTACTGCTGCTAATAGTAATGTTACTACTACTGCTCATGCTAGTAATCTAGGATATGGCAAATACTACTACTATTACTACTAGTGCTGCTGCTGCTACTTCCGCTACTACAACTATCAATACTACTAGCCCAGTGCATGGCAAATATACTACTATTATTGCTGTTCCTGCTACTTCTACTACTATTCCTGGCCCACTGCAAGTCAAATATGCTGCTCCAATTACTCCTGCTGCTGCCACTTCTACTGCTATTGCTACCACTATTACTACTACTACTAGCCCAATGCATGGCAAATACTACTACTAATACTACTACTGCTGCTGCTTGTACAAATGCTACTACTACTGCTGCTACTAGTAGTCCAGTGCATTGAAAATACTACTACTACTACTCCTGATGCTGCTACTACTTCTACTACTAGTATCAATACTACTAGCCCTGTGTATGGCAAATCTACTACTACTACTGCTATGGCTGCTACTTCTATTATCACTACTGGCCCACTGCAGGGCAAATCTGCTGGTACTATTACTGCTGCTGATGCCACTTCTATTGCTGATGCTAACTCTACTACTACTGCTACTACTAGCAGTCCACTGCATGGCAAATCTACTACTACTACTTCAATTGCTGCTACTGCTACTACTACTACTGGCCCTCTGCAGGGAATATATGGTGCTACTACTCCTGCTGCTGCAGCCACTTCTCCTGCTGCTACTACCACTACTATTACTACTAGCCCAGTGCATGGCAAATACTACTTCTATTACCACTACTGCTGCTACTTCTACTGCTGCTGCTACCTCCGTTCCCCGGCCTAGGCGGGCGGCGGGGCCCTGCCGGGACGGGCGGGCCGCTGGGCTGGCGGTAAGGCCCAAGCGCCCTGCTAAGCTGCGCCTCAAGAGGCAGCCCGCGACCCCGCCGGCATCTACTGCCCAACCAGCCTAGAAGGGCCCGATCTCGCCGCGATCGCGGAAGCTAAGCAGGGTCGGGCCTGGTTAGAACTTGGATGGGAGACCTCTAGGGAAGACCGGGTGCTCTAGGCTTTTTGCCCCCCGCTCCGCCTTCTCCTTTTGTCGCTCGCGGCGTTCGCGGCTATCTCCGCCCCCGCCCGGCACAGCTGCAAGCCCCACCTCCTCAGGCCCCTCCCACCACAGCCAGCGTCTGATGGGGCGCTCCCCGCCTGCCTGAGCGGCCAGGCGGCCAGAAGGCGTCCCTGGAAGGAAGAGGCACACCAGACGCTCCGGGGGTGGCCTGAAGGGAACCAGACGTGGCCGCGGACCCGGGGGCCGTCTGTGCGGCCCGCGAGCCCCTCGACCTGCACCTGGCCGCCCCCACTGCAGCCCAGCCCCGGCGCCGCCACCTGTCTGCCGGGGTGGCTCTCCACAGCTCCATACGCAAAAAGCCGCCAATCCGCCGTTTCGCCATGGCCGGGGGCGGGAGCGGGATCGAGGGCCCAGGCCTATTCCCCGGGCCTGCCGGCCACCTGGGGCGGGGTCCTGAGCTCGGACGGTGGCGTGGGGGCGAGGGTGGCGTTGCTGGGTCTTAGGGGCCGTGCCAACTCAATGGTGGCTCCCAGTGGCTTCGGGCCAGCTTCTGTCGGGCAGGAGGGCCGGTCCGGTCTGCGTCTGAGCTGCGCCTAGCGCAGCGTGGGCGGGCAGGTGGGATGCCCAAGGGCCCGCGGTCTCCGGGCCCGGAAGCCTCCTGGGCCACTTCCCCGTGAGCGGCCTGCGGGATCTGGGGCGTGGCGCCTAGCTCCCAAAAGTTTGCTGGCTCCCGCCCGCCCTGGGCGGGGTGGTCGCCAGCACCTCCGCCACCCCCAGGTGCCCGAGACCTCCGTTCCCCTGCCCAGGCGGGCGGCGGGGCCCTGCCGGGACGGGCGGGCCGCTGGGCTGACGGTAAGGCCCAAGCGCCTGCTGAGCTGCGCCTCAAGAGGCAGCCCGCCACCCCGCCGGCATCCACTGCCGAAGCAGCCTAGAAGGGCCCGATCTCGCCGCGATCGCGGAAGCTAAGCAGGGTCGGGCCTGGTTAGAACTTGGATGGGAGACCTCTAGGGAAGACCGGGTGCTCTAGGCTTTTTGCCCCCCGCTCCGCCTTCTCCTTTTGTCGCTCGCGGCGTTCGCGGCTATCTCCGCCCCCGCCCGGCACAGCTGCAAGCCCCACCTCCTCAGGCCCCTCCCACCACAGCCAGCGTCTGATGGGGCGCTCCCCGCCTGCCTGAGCGGCCAGGTGGCCAGAAGGCGTCCCTGGAAGGCAGAGGCACACCAGACGCTCCGGGGGTGGCCTGAAGGGAACCAGACGTGGCCGCGGACCCGGGGGCCGTCCGTGCGGCCCGCGAGCCCCTCGACCTGCACCTGGCCGCCCCCACTGCAGCCCAGCCCCGGCGCCGCCACCTGTCTGCCGGGGTGGCTCTCCACAGCTCCATACGGAAAAAGCCGCCCCTCCGCCGTTTCGCCATGGCCGGGGGCGGGAGCGGGATCGAGGGCCCAGGCCGCTTCCCCGGGCCTGCCGGCCACCTGGGGCGGGGTCCTGAGCTCGGACGGTGGCGTGGGGGCGAGGGTGGCGTTGCTGGGTCTTAGGGGCCGTGCCAACTCAATGGTGGCTCCCAGTGGCTTCGGGCCAGCTTCTGTCGGGCAGGAGGGCCGGTCCGGTCTGCGTCTGAGCTGCGCCTAGCGCAGCGTGGGCGGGCAGGTGGGATGCCCAAGGGCCCGCGGTCTCCGGGCCCGGAAGCCTCCTGGGCCACTTCCCCGTGAGCGGCCTGCGGGATCTGGGGCGTGGCGCCTAGCTCCCAAAAGTTTGCTGGCTCCCGCCCGCCCTGGGCGGGGTGGTCGCCAGCACCTCCGCCACCCCCAGGTGCCCGAGACCTCCGTTCCCCTGCCCAGGCGGGCGGCGGGGCCCTGCCGGGACGGGCGGGCCGCTGGGCTGACGGTAAGGCCCAAGCGCCTGCTGAGCTGCGCCTCAAGAGGCAGCCCGCCACCCCGCCGGCATCCACTGCCGAAGCAGCCTAGAAGGGCCCGATCTCGCCGCGATCGCGGAAGCTAAGCAGGGTCGGGCCTGGTTAGAACTTGGATGGGAGACCTCTAGGGAAGACCGGGTGCTCTAGGCTTTTTGCCCCCCGCTCCGCCTTCTCCTTTTGTCGCTCGCGGCGTTCGCGGCTATCTCCGCCCCCGCCGGGTACAGATGCAAGCCCCACCTCCTCAGGCCCCTCCCACCACAGCAAGCTTCTGATGGGGCGCTCCCTGCCTGCCTGAGCTGCCAGGCGGCCAGAAGGCGGCCCTGGAATGCGGAGACACACCAGACGCTTCCGCCTGACGGAAACGAGACCTGTCCGCGGACCCGGGGGCCGTCCGTGTGGCCCGCGAGCCCCTCGACCTGCACCTGGCCGCCCCCACTGGAGCCCAGCCCCGGCGCCGCCACCTGTCTGCCGGGCTGGCTCTCCACAGCTCCATACGGAAAAAGCCGCCCCTCCGCCGTTTCACCATGGCCGGGCGCGGGAGCGGGGTCGAGGGCCCAGGCCGCTTCCCCGGGCCTGCCGGCCACCTGGGGCGGGGTCCTGAGCTCGGACGGTGGCGTGGGGGCAAGGGTAGCGTTGCTGGGTCTAAGGGGCTTTACCAACACAATGCTGGCTCCCACTGGCTTCGGACCACCTGCTGTCGGGCAGGAGGGCCGGCCCGGTCTGCGGTTGGGCTTCGCCTAACGCAGCGTGGGCCGGCTACTACTATTGCTCTTGCTGATTCTTCTACTTCTATTTCTGGCCCTCTGCAGGTCAAATATGCTGCCACTATTACTGCTGCTGATGCCACTTCTACTGCTGTTTCTACCACTACTACTACTACTACTACTACTAGGCCAGTGCATGGCAAATACTACTACTATTACCACCACTGCTGCCATTACTACTACTGCTGCTACTACTACTGCTGCTGCTACTTGTACAGGTGCTGCTGATACTACTACTACTAATAGCCCAGTGCATGGCAAATATTAACACTACTACTACTGCTGCTGCTTCTACTATTGCTACTACTACTGCTACTACTAGTAGTCCAGTGCAGGGCAAATTCTACTACGATTACTACAACAGCTACTGCTGCTAATAGTAATGTTACTACTACTGCTCATGCTAGTAATCTAGGATATGGCAAATACTACTACTATTACTACTAGTGCTGCTGCTGCTACTTCCGCTACTACAACTATCAATACTACTAGCCCAGTGCATGGCAAATATACTACTATTATTGCTGTTCCTGCTACTTCTACTACTATTCCTGGCCCACTGCAAGTCAAATATGCTGCTCCAATTACTCCTGCTGCTGCCACTTCTACTGCTATTGCTACCACTATTACTACTACTACTAGCCCAATGCATGGCAAATACTACTACTAATACTACTACTGCTGCTGCTTGTACAAATGCTACTACTACTGCTGCTACTAGTAGTCCAGTGCATTGAAAATACTACTACTACTACTCCTGATGCTGCTACTACTTCTACTACTAGTATCAATACTACTAGCCCTGTGTATGGCAAATCTACTACTACTATTGCTATGGCTGCTACTTCTATTATCACTACTGGCCCACTGCAGGGCAAATCTGCTGGTACTATTACTGCTGCTGATGCCACTTCTATTGCTGATGCTAACTCTACTACTACTGCTACTACTAGCAGTCCACTGCATGGCAAATCTACTACTACTACTTCAATTGCTGCTACTGCTACTACTACTACTGGCCCTCTGCAGGGAATATATGGTGCTACTACTCCTGCTGCTGCAGCCACTTCTCCTGCTGCTACTACCACTACTATTACTACTAGCCCAGTGCATGGCAAATACTACTTCTATTACCACTACTGCTGCTACTTCTACTGCTGCTGCTACCTCCGTTCCCCGGCCTAGGCGGGCGGCGGGGCCCTGCCGGGACGGGCGGGCCGCTGGGCTGGCGGTAAGGCCCAAGCGCCCGCTAAGCTGCGCCTCAAGAGGCAGCCCGCGACCCCGCCGGCATCTACTGCCAAACCAGCCTAGAAGGGCCCGATCTCGCCGCGATCGCGGAAGCTAAGCAGGGTCGGGCCTGGTTAGAACTTGGATGGGAGACCTCTAGGGAAGACCGGGTGCTCTAGGCTTTTTGCCCCCCGCTCCGCCTTCTCCTTTTGTCGCTCGCGGCGTTCGCGGCTATCTCCGCCCCCGCCGGGTACAGATGCAAGCCCCACCTCCTCAGGCCCCTCCCACCACAGCAAGCTTCTGATGGGGCGCTCCCTGCCTGCCTGAGCTGCCAGGCGGCCAGAAGGCGGCCCTGGAAGGCGGAGACACACCAGACGCTTCCGCCTGACGGAAACGAGACCTGTCCGCGGACCCGGGGGCCGTCTGTGTGGCCCGCGAGCCCCTCGACCTGCACCTGGCCGCCCCCACTGGAGCCCAGCCCCGGCGCCGCCACCTGTCTGCCGGGCTGGCTCTCCACAGCTCCATACGGAAAAAGCCGCCCCTCCGCCGTTTCACCATGGCCGGGCGCGGGAGCGGGGTCGAGGGCCCAGGCCGCTTCCCCGGGCCTGCCGGCCACCTGGGGCGGGGTCCTGAGCTCGGACGGTGGCGTGGGGGCAAGGGTGGCGTTGCTGGGTCTAAGGGGCTTTACCAACACAATGCTGGCTCCCACTGGCTTCGGGCCACCTGCTGTCGGGCAGGAGGGCCGGCCCGGTCTGCGGTTGGGCTTCGCCTAACGCAGCGTGGGCCGGCTACTACTATTGCTCTTGCTGATTCTTCTACTTCTATTTCTGGCCCTCTGCAGGTCAAATATGCTGCCACTATTACTGCTGCTGATGCCACTTCTACTGCTGTTTCTACCACTACTACTACTACTACTACTAGGCCAGTGCATGGCAAATACTACTACTATTACCACCACTGCTGCCATTACTACTACTGCTGCTACTACTACTGCTGCTGCTACTTGTACAGGTGCTGCTGATACTACTACTACTAATAGCCCAGTGCATGGCAAATATTAACACTACTACTACTGCTGCTGCTTCTACTATTGCTACTACTACTGCTACTACTAGTAGTCCAGTGCAGGGCAAATTCTACTACGATTACTACAACAGCTACTGCTGCTAATAGTAATGTTACTACTACTGCTCATGCTAGTAATCTAGGATATGGCAAATACTACTACTATTACTACTAGTGCTGCTGCTGCTACTTCCGCTACTACAACTATCAATACTACTAGCCCAGTGCATGGCAAATATACTACTATTATTGCTGTTCCTGCTACTTCTACTACTATTCCTGGCCCACTGCAAGTCAAATATGCTGCTCCAATTACTCCTGCTGCTGCCACTTCTACTGCTATTGCTACCACTATTACTACTACTACTAGCCCAATGCATGGCAAATACTACTACTAATACTACTACTGCTGCTGCTTGTACAAATGCTACTACTACTGCTGCTACTAGTAGTCCAGTGCATTGAAAATACTACTACTACTACTCCTGATGCTGCTACTACTTCTACTACTAGTATCAATACTACTAGCCCTGTGTATGGCAAATCTACTACTACTACTGCTATGGCTGCTACTTCTATTATCACTACTGGCCCACTGCAGGGCAAATCTGCTGGTACTATTACTGCTGCTGATGCCACTTCTATTGCTGATGCTAACTCTACTACTACTGCTACTACTAGCAGTCCACTGCATGGCAAATCTACTACTACTACTTCAATTGCTGCTACTGCTACTACTACTACTGGCCCTCTGCAGGGAATATATGGTGCTACTACTCCTGCTGCTGCAGCCACTTCTCCTGCTGCTACTACCACTACTATTACTACTAGCCCAGTGCATGGCAAATACTACTTCTATTACCACTACTGCTGCTACTTCTACTGCTGCTGCTACCTCCGTTCCCCGGCCTAGGCGGGCGGCGGGGCCCTGCCGGGACGGGCGGGCCGCTGGGCTGGCGGTAAGGCCCAAGCGCCTGCTAAGGTGCACCTCAAGAGGCAGCCCACGACGCCACCGGCATCTACTGCCCAACCAGCCTAGAAGGGCCCGATCTCGCCGCGATCGCGGAAGCTAAGCAGGGTCGGGCCTGGTTAGAACTTGGATGGGAGACCTCTAGGGAAGACCGGGTGCTCTAGGCTTTTTGCCCCCCGCTCCGCCTTCTCCTTTTGTCGCTCGCGGCGTTCGCGGCTATCTCCGCCCCCGCCCGGCACAGCTGCAAGCCCCACCTCCTCAGGCCCCTCCCACCACAGCCAGCGTCTGATGGGGCGCTCCCCGCCTGCCTGAGCGGCCAGGCGGCCAGAAGGCGTCCCTGGAAGGAAGAGGCACACCAGACGCTCCGGGGGTGGCCTGAAGGGAACCAGACGTGGCCGCGGACCCGGGGGCCGTCTGTGCGGCCCGCGAGCCCCTCGACCTGCACCTGGCCGCCCCCACTGCAGCCCAGCCCCGGCGCCGCCACCTGTCTGCCGGGGTGGCTCTCCACAGCTCCATACGCAAAAAGCCGCCAATCCGCCGTTTCGCCATGGCCGGGGGCGGGAGCGGGATCGAGGGCCCAGGCCTATTCCCCGGGCCTGCCGGCCACCTGGGGCGGGGTCCTGAGCTCGGACGGTGGCGTGGGGGCGAGGGTGGCGTTGCTGGGTCTTAGGGGCCGTGCCAACTCAATGGTGGCTCCCAGTGGCTTCGGGCCAGCTTCTGTCGGGCAGGAGGGCCGGTCCGGTCTGCGTCTGAGCTGCGCCTAGCGCAGCGTGGGCGGGCAGGTGGGATGCCCAAGGGCCCGCGGTCTCCGGGCCCGGAAGCCTCCTGGGCCACTTCCCCGTGAGCGGCCTGCGGGATCTGGGGCGTGGCGCCTAGCTCCCAAAAGTTTGCTGGCTCCCGCCCGCCCTGGGCGGGGTGGTCGCCAGCACCTCCGCCACCCCCAGGTGCCCGAGACCTCCGTTCCCCTGCCCAGGCGGGCGGCGGGGCCCTGCCGGGACGGGCGGGCCGCTGGGCTGACGGTAAGGCCCAAGCGCCTGCTGAGCTGCGCCTCAAGAGGCAGCCCGCCACCCCGCCGGCATCCACTGCCGAAGCAGCCTAGAAGGGCCCGATCTCGCCGCGATCGCGGAAGCTAAGCAGGGTCGGGCCTGGTTAGAACTTGGATGGGAGACCTCTAGGGAAGACCGGGTGCTCTAGGCTTTTTGCCCCCCGCTCCGCCTTCTCCTTTTGTCGCTCGCGGCGTTCGCGGCTATCTCCGCCCCCGCCCGGCACAGCTGCAAGCCCCACCTCCTCAGGCCCCTCCCACCACAGCCAGCGTCTGATGGGGCGCTCCCCGCCTGCCTGAGCGGCCAGGTGGCCAGAAGGCGTCCCTGGAAGGCAGAGGCACACCAGACGCTCCGGGGGTGGCCTGAAGGGAACCAGACGTGGCCGCGGACCCGGGGGCCGTCCGTGCGGCCCGCGAGCCCCTCGACCTGCACCTGGCCGCCCCCACTGCAGCCCAGCCCCGGCGCCGCCACCTGTCTGCCGGGGTGGCTCTCCACAGCTCCATACGGAAAAAGCCGCCCCTCCGCCGTTTCGCCATGGCCGGGGGCGGGAGCGGGATCGAGGGCCCAGGCCGCTTCCCCGGGCCTGCCGGCCACCTGGGGCGGGGTCCTGAGCTCGGACGGTGGCGTGGGGGCGAGGGTGGCGTTGCTGGGTCTTAGGGGCCGTGCCAACTCAATGGTGGCTCCCAGTGGCTTCGGGCCAGCTTCTGTCGGGCAGGAGGGCCGGTCCGGTCTGCGTCTGAGCTGCGCCTAGCGCAGCGTGGGCGGGCAGGTGGGATGCCCAAGGGCCCGCGGTCTCCGGGCCCGGAAGCCTCCTGGGCCACTTCCCCGTGAGCGGCCTGCGGGATCTGGGGCGTGGCGCCTA
Source organism: Tursiops truncatus (assembly GCF_011762595.2). Taxonomy (NCBI): domain Eukaryota; kingdom Metazoa; phylum Chordata; class Mammalia; order Artiodactyla; family Delphinidae; genus Tursiops; species Tursiops truncatus. The sequence continues at coordinate 25,122 of NW_022983264.1, read as the reverse complement.
GCTCCCAAAAGTTTGCTGGCTCCCGCCCGCCCTGGGCGGGGTGGTCGCCAGCACCTCCGCCACCCCCAGGTGCCCGAGACCTCCGTTCCCCTGCCCAGGCGGGCGGCGGGGCCCTGCCGGGACGGGCGGGCCGCTGGGCTGACGGTAAGGCCCAAGCGCCTGCTGAGCTGCGCCTCAAGAGGCAGCCCGCCACCCCGCCGGCATCCACTGCCGAAGCAGCCTAGAAGGGCCCGATCTCGCCGCGATCGCGGAAGCTAAGCAGGGTCGGGCCTGGTTAGAACTTGGATGGGAGACCTCTAGGGAAGACCGGGTGCTCTAGGCTTTTTGCCCCCCGCTCCGCCTTCTCCTTTTGTCGCTCGCGGCGTTCGCGGCTATCTCCGCCCCCGCCGGGTACAGATGCAAGCCCCACCTCCTCAGGCCCCTCCCACCACAGCAAGCTTCTGATGGGGCGCTCCCTGCCTGCCTGAGCTGCCAGGCGGCCAGAAGGCGGCCCTGGAATGCGGAGACACACCAGACGCTTCCGCCTGACGGAAACGAGACCTGTCCGCGGACCCGGGGGCCGTCCGTGTGGCCCGCGAGCCCCTCGACCTGCACCTGGCCGCCCCCACTGGAGCCCAGCCCCGGCGCCGCCACCTGTCTGCCGGGCTGGCTCTCCACAGCTCCATACGGAAAAAGCCGCCCCTCCGCCGTTTCACCATGGCCGGGCGCGGGAGCGGGGTCGAGGGCCCAGGCCGCTTCCCCGGGCCTGCCGGCCACCTGGGGCGGGGTCCTGAGCTCGGACGGTGGCGTGGGGGCAAGGGTAGCGTTGCTGGGTCTAAGGGGCTTTACCAACACAATGCTGGCTCCCACTGGCTTCGGACCACCTGCTGTCGGGCAGGAGGGCCGGCCCGGTCTGCGGTTGGGCTTCGCCTAACGCAGCGTGGGCCGGCTACTACTATTGCTCTTGCTGATTCTTCTACTTCTATTTCTGGCCCTCTGCAGGTCAAATATGCTGCCACTATTACTGCTGCTGATGCCACTTCTACTGCTGTTTCTACCACTACTACTACTACTACTACTACTAGGCCAGTGCATGGCAAATACTACTACTATTACCACCACTGCTGCCATTACTACTACTGCTGCTACTACTACTGCTGCTGCTACTTGTACAGGTGCTGCTGATACTACTACTACTAATAGCCCAGTGCATGGCAAATATTAACACTACTACTACTGCTGCTGCTTCTACTATTGCTACTACTACTGCTACTACTAGTAGTCCAGTGCAGGGCAAATTCTACTACGATTACTACAACAGCTACTGCTGCTAATAGTAATGTTACTACTACTGCTCATGCTAGTAATCTAGGATATGGCAAATACTACTACTATTACTACTAGTGCTGCTGCTGCTACTTCCGCTACTACAACTATCAATACTACTAGCCCAGTGCATGGCAAATATACTACTATTATTGCTGTTCCTGCTACTTCTACTACTATTCCTGGCCCACTGCAAGTCAAATATGCTGCTCCAATTACTCCTGCTGCTGCCACTTCTACTGCTATTGCTACCACTATTACTACTACTACTAGCCCAATGCATGGCAAATACTACTACTAATACTACTACTGCTGCTGCTTGTACAAATGCTACTACTACTGCTGCTACTAGTAGTCCAGTGCATTGAAAATACTACTACTACTACTCCTGATGCTGCTACTACTTCTACTACTAGTATCAATACTACTAGCCCTGTGTATGGCAAATCTACTACTACTATTGCTATGGCTGCTACTTCTATTATCACTACTGGCCCACTGCAGGGCAAATCTGCTGGTACTATTACTGCTGCTGATGCCACTTCTATTGCTGATGCTAACTCTACTACTACTGCTACTACTAGCAGTCCACTGCATGGCAAATCTACTACTACTACTTCAATTGCTGCTACTGCTACTACTACTACTGGCCCTCTGCAGGGAATATATGGTGCTACTACTCCTGCTGCTGCAGCCACTTCTCCTGCTGCTACTACCACTACTATTACTACTAGCCCAGTGCATGGCAAATACTACTTCTATTACCACTACTGCTGCTACTTCTACTGCTGCTGCTACCTCCGTTCCCCGGCCTAGGCGGGCGGCGGGGCCCTGCCGGGACGGGCGGGCCGCTGGGCTGGCGGTAAGGCCCAAGCGCCCGCTAAGCTGCGCCTCAAGAGGCAGCCCGCGACCCCGCCGGCATCTACTGCCAAACCAGCCTAGAAGGGCCCGATCTCGCCGCGATCGCGGAAGCTAAGCAGGGTCGGGCCTGGTTAGAACTTGGATGGGAGACCTCTAGGGAAGACCGGGTGCTCTAGGCTTTTTGCCCCCCGCTCCGCCTTCTCCTTTTGTCGCTCGCGGCGTTCGCGGCTATCTCCGCCCCCGCCGGGTACAGATGCAAGCCCCACCTCCTCAGGCCCCTCCCACCACAGCAAGCTTCTGATGGGGCGCTCCCTGCCTGCCTGAGCTGCCAGGCGGCCAGAAGGCGGCCCTGGAAGGCGGAGACACACCAGACGCTTCCGCCTGACGGAAACGAGACCTGTCCGCGGACCCGGGGGCCGTCTGTGTGGCCCGCGAGCCCCTCGACCTGCACCTGGCCGCCCCCACTGGAGCCCAGCCCCGGCGCCGCCACCTGTCTGCCGGGCTGGCTCTCCACAGCTCCATACAGAAAAAAGCCGCCCCTCCGCCGTTTCACCATGGCCGGGCGCGGGAGCGGGGTCGAGGGCCCAGGCCGCTTCCCCGGGCCTGCCGGCCACCTGGGGCGGGGTCCTGAGCTCGGACGGTGGCGTGGGGGCAAGGGTGGCGTTGCTGGGTCTAAGGGGCTTTACCAACACAATGCTGGCTCCCACTGGCTTCGGGCCACCTGCTGTCGGGCAGGAGGGCCGGCCCGGTCTGCGGTTGGGCTTCGCCTAACGCAGCGTGGGCCGGCTACTACTATTGCTCTTGCTGATTCTTCTACTTCTATTTCTGGCCCTCTGCAGGTCAAATATGCTGCCACTATTACTGCTGCTGATGCCACTTCTACTGCTGTTTCTACCACTACTACTACTACTACTACTACTAGGCCAGTGCATGGCAAATACTACTACTATTACCACCACTGCTGCCATTACTACTACTGCTGCTACTACTACTGCTGCTGCTACTTGTACAGGTGCTGCTGATACTACTACTACTAATAGCCCAGTGCATGGCAAATATTAACACTACTACTACTGCTGCTGCTTCTACTATTGCTACTACTACTGCTACTACTAGTAGTCCAGTGCAGGGCAAATTCTACTACGATTACTACAACAGCTACTGCTGCTAATAGTAATGTTACTACTACTGCTCATGCTAGTAATCTAGGATATGGCAAATACTACTACTATTACTACTAGTGCTGCTGCTGCTACTTCCGCTACTACAACTATCAATACTACTAGCCCAGTGCATGGCAAATATACTACTATTATTGCTGTTCCTGCTACTTCTACTACTATTCCTGGCCCACTGCAAGTCAAATATGCTGCTCCAATTACTCCTGCTGCTGCCACTTCTACTGCTATTGCTACCACTATTACTACTACTACTAGCCCAATGCATGGCAAATACTACTACTAATACTACTACTGCTGCTGCTTGTACAAATGCTACTACTACTGCTGCTACTAGTAGTCCAGTGCATTGAAAATACTACTACTACTACTCCTGATGCTGCTACTACTTCTACTACTAGTATCAATACTACTAGCCCTGTGTATGGCAAATCTACTACTACTACTGCTATGGCTGCTACTTCTATTATCACTACTGGCCCACTGCAGGGCAAATCTGCTGGTACTATTACTGCTGCTGATGCCACTTCTATTGCTGATGCTAACTCTACTACTACTGCTACTACTAGCAGTCCACTGCATGGCAAATCTACTACTACTACTTCAATTGCTGCTACTGCTACTACTACTACTGGCCCTCTGCAGGGAATATATGGTGCTACTACTCCTGCTGCTGCAGCCACTTCTCCTGCTGCTACTACCACTACTATTACTACTAGCCCAGTGCATGGCAAATACTACTTCTATTACCACTACTGCTGCTACTTCTACTGCTGCTGCTACCTCCGTTCCCCGGCCTAGGCGGGCGGCGGGGCCCTGCCGGGACGGGCGGGCCGCTGGGCTGGCGGTAAGGCCCAAGCGCCTGCTAAGGTGCACCTCAAGAGGCAGCCCACGACGCCACCGGCATCTACTGCCCAACCAGCCTAGAAGGGCCCGATCTCGCCGCGATCGCGGAAGCTAAGCAGGGTCGGGCCTGGTTAGAACTTGGATGGGAGACCTCTAGGGAAGACCGGGTGCTCTAGGCTTTTTGCCCCCCGCTCCGCCTTCTCCTTTTGTCGCTCGCGGCGTTCGCGGCTATCTCCGCCCCCGCCCGGCACAGCTGCAAGCCCCACCTCCTCAGGCCCCTCCCACCACAGCCAGCGTCTGATGGGGCGCTCCCCGCCTGCCTGAGCGGCCAGGCGGCCAGAAGGCGTCCCTGGAAGGAAGAGGCACACCAGACGCTCCGGGGGTGGCCTGAAGGGAACCAGACGTGGCCGCGGACCCGGGGGCCGTCTGTGCGGCCCGCGAGCCCCTCGACCTGCACCTGGCCGCCCCCACTGCAGCCCAGCCCCGGCGCCGCCACCTGTCTGCCGGGGTGGCTCTCCACAGCTCCATACGCAAAAAGCCGCCAATCCGCCGTTTCGCCATGGCCGGGGGCGGGAGCGGGATCGAGGGCCCAGGCCTATTCCCCGGGCCTGCCGGCCACCTGGGGCGGGGTCCTGAGCTCGGACGGTGGCGTGGGGGCGAGGGTGGCGTTGCTGGGTCTTAGGGGCCGTGCCAACTCAATGGTGGCTCCCAGTGGCTTCGGGCCAGCTTCTGTCGGGCAGGAGGGCCGGTCCGGTCTGCGTCTGAGCTGCGCCTAGCGCAGCGTGGGCGGGCAGGTGGGATGCCCAAGGGCCCGCGGTCTCCGGGCCCGGAAGCCTCCTGGGCCACTTCCCCGTGAGCGGCCTGCGGGATCTGGGGCGTGGCGCCTAGCTCCCAAAAGTTTGCTGGCTCCCGCCCGCCCTGGGCGGGGTGGTCGCCAGCACCTCCGCCACCCCCAGGTGCCCGAGACCTCCGTTCCCCTGCCCAGGCGGGCGGCGGGGCCCTGCCGGGACGGGCGGGCCGCTGGGCTGACGGTAAGGCCCAAGCGCCTGCTGAGCTGCGCCTCAAGAGGCAGCCCGCCACCCCTGCCGGCATCCACTGCCGAAGCAGCCTAGAAGGGCCCGATCTCGCCGCGATCGCGGAAGCTAAGCAGGGTCGGGCCTGGTTAGAACTTGGATGGGAGACCTCTAGGGAAGACCGGGTGCTCTAGGCTTTTTGCCCCCCGCTCCGCCTTCTCCTTTTGTCGCTCGCGGCGTTCGCGGCTATCTCCGCCCCCGCCCGGCACAGCTGCAAGCCCCACCTCCTCAGGCCCCTCCCACCACAGCCAGCGTCTGATGGGGCGCTCCCCGCCTGCCTGAGCGGCCAGGTGGCCAGAAGGCGTCCCTGGAAGGCAGAGGCACACCAGACGCTCCGGGGGTGGCCTGAAGGGAACCAGACGTGGCCGCGGACCCGGGGGCCGTCCGTGCGGCCCGCGAGCCCCTCGACCTGCACCTGGCCGCCCCCACTGCAGCCCAGCCCCGGCGCCGCCACCTGTCTGCCGGGGTGGCTCTCCACAGCTCCATACGGAAAAAGCCGCCCCTCCGCCGTTTCGCCATGGCCGGGGGCGGGAGCGGGATCGAGGGCCCAGGCCGCTTCCCCGGGCCTGCCGGCCACCTGGGGCGGGGTCCTGAGCTCGGACGGTGGCGTGGGGGCGAGGGTGGCGTTGCTGGGTCTTAGGGGCCGTGCCAACTCAATGGTGGCTCCCAGTGGCTTCGGGCCAGCTTCTGTCGGGCAGGAGGGCCGGTCCGGTCTGCGTCTGAGCTGCGCCTAGCGCAGCGTGGGCGGGCAGGTGGGATGCCCAAGGGCCCGCGGTCTCCGGGCCCGGAAGCCTCCTGGGCCACTTCCCCGTGAGCGGCCTGCGGGATCTGGGGCGTGGCGCCTAGCTCCCAAAAGTTTGCTGGCTCCCGCCCGCCCTGGGCGGGGTGGTCGCCAGCACCTCCGCCACCCCCAGGTGCCCGAGACCTCCGTTCCCCTGCCCAGGCGGGCGGCGGGGCCCTGCCGGGACGGGCGGGCCGCTGGGCTGACGGTAAGGCCCAAGCGCCTGCTGAGCTGCGCCTCAAGAGGCAGCCCGCCACCCCGCCGGCATCCACTGCCGAAGCAGCCTAGAAGGGCCCGATCTCGCCGCGATCGCGGAAGCTAAGCAGGGTCGGGCCTGGTTAGAACTTGGATGGGAGACCTCTAGGGAAGACCGGGTGCTCTAGGCTTTTTGCCCCCCGCTCCGCCTTCTCCTTTTGTCGCTCGCGGCGTTCGCGGCTATCTCCGCCCCCGCCGGGTACAGATGCAAGCCCCACCTCCTCAGGCCCCTCCCACCACAGCAAGCTTCTGATGGGGCGCTCCCTGCCTGCCTGAGCTGCCAGGCGGCCAGAAGGCGGCCCTGGAATGCGGAGACACACCAGACGCTTCCGCCTGACGGAAACGAGACCTGTCCGCGGACCCGGGGGCCGTCCGTGTGGCCCGCGAGCCCCTCGACCTGCACCTGGCCGCCCCCACTGGAGCCCAGCCCCGGCGCCGCCACCTGTCTGCCGGGCTGGCTCTCCACAGCTCCATACGGAAAAAGCCGCCCCTCCGCCGTTTCACCATGGCCGGGCGCGGGAGCGGGGTCGAGGGCCCAGGCCGCTTCCCCGGGCCTGCCGGCCACCTGGGGCGGGGTCCTGAGCTCGGACGGTGGCGTGGGGGCAAGGGTAGCGTTGCTGGGTCTAAGGGGCTTTACCAACACAATGCTGGCTCCCACTGGCTTCGGACCACCTGCTGTCGGGCAGGAGGGCCGGCCCGGTCTGCGGTTGGGCTTCGCCTAACGCAGCGTGGGCCGGCTACTACTATTGCTCTTGCTGATTCTTCTACTTCTATTTCTGGCCCTCTGCAGGTCAAATATGCTGCCACTATTACTGCTGCTGATGCCACTTCTACTGCTGTTTCTACCACTACTACTACTACTACTACTACTACTAGGCCAGTGCATGGCAAATACTACTACTATTACCACCACTGCTGCCATTACTACTACTGCTGCTACTACTACTGCTGCTGCTACTTGTACAGGTGCTGCTGATACTACTACTACTAATAGCCCAGTGCATGGCAAATATTAACACTACTACTACTGCTGCTGCTTCTACTATTGCTACTACTACTGCTACTACTAGTAGTCCAGTGCAGGGCAAATTCTACTACGATTACTACAACAGCTACTGCTGCTAATAGTAATGTTACTACTACTGCTCATGCTAGTAATCTAGGATATGGCAAATACTACTACTATTACTACTAGTGCTGCTGCTGCTACTTCCGCTACTACAACTATCAATACTACTAGCCCAGTGCATGGCAAATATACTACTATTATTGCTGTTCCTGCTACTTCTACTACTATTCCTGGCCCACTGCAAGTCAAATATGCTGCTCCAATTACTCCTGCTGCTGCCACTTCTACTGCTATTGCTACCACTATTACTACTACTACTAGCCCAATGCATGGCAAATACTACTACTAATACTACTACTGCTGCTGCTTGTACAAATGCTACTACTACTGCTGCTACTAGTAGTCCAGTGCATTGAAAATACTACTACTACTACTCCTGATGCTGCTACTACTTCTACTACTAGTATCAATACTACTAGCCCTGTGTATGGCAAATCTACTACTACTATTGCTATGGCTGCTACTTCTATTATCACTACTGGCCCACTGCAGGGCAAATCTGCTGGTACTATTACTGCTGCTGATGCCACTTCTATTGCTGATGCTAACTCTACTACTACTGCTACTACTAGCAGTCCACTGCATGGCAAATCTACTACTACTACTTCAATTGCTGCTACTGCTACTACTACTACTGGCCCTCTGCAGGGAATATATGGTGCTACTACTCCTGCTGCTGCAGCCACTTCTCCTGCTGCTACTACCACTACTATTACTACTAGCCCAGTGCATGGCAAATACTACTTCTATTACCACTACTGCTGCTACTTCTACTGCTGCTGCTACCTCCGTTCCCCGGCCTAGGCGGGCGGCGGGGCCCTGCCGGGACGGGCGGGCCGCTGGGCTGGCGGTAAGGCCCAAGCGCCCGCTAAGCTGCGCCTCAAGAGGCAGCCCGCGACCCCGCCGGCATCTACTGCCCAACCAGCCTAGAAGGGCCCGATCTCGCCGCGATCGCGGAAGCTAAGCAGGGTCGGGCCTGGTTAGAACTTGGATGGGAGACCTCTAGGGAAGACCGGGTGCTCTAGGCTTTTTGCCCCCCGCTCCGCCTTCTCCTTTTGTCGCTCGCGGCGTTCGCGGCTATCTCCGCCCCCGCCCGGCACAGCTGCAAGCCCCACCTCCTCAGGCCCCTCCCACCACAGCCAGCGTCTGATGGGGCGCTCCCCGCCTGCCTGAGCGGCCAGGCGGCCAGAAGGCGTCCCTGGAAGGAAGAGGCACACCAGACGCTCCGGGGGTGGCCTGAAGGGAACCAGACGTGGCCGCGGACCCGGGGGCCGTCTGTGCGGCCCGCGAGCCCCTCGACCTGCACCTGGCCGCCCCCACTGCAGCCCAGCCCCGGCGCCGCCACCTGTCTGCCGGGGTGGCTCTCCACAGCTCCATACGCAAAAAGCCGCCCCTCCGCCGTTTCGCCATGGCCGGGGGCGGGAGCGGGATCGAGGGCCCAGGCCGCTTCCCCGGGCCTGCCGGCCACCTGGGGCGGGGTCCTGAGCTCGGACGGTGGCGTGGGGGCGAGGGTGGCGTTGCTGGGTCTTAGGGGCCGTGCCAACTCAATGGTGGCTCCCAGTGGCTTTGGGCCAGCTTCTGTCGGGCAGGAGGGCCGGTCCGGTCTGCGTCTGAGCTGCGCCTAGCGCAGCGTGGGCGGGCAGGTGGGATGCCCAAGGGCCCGCGGTCTCCGGGCCCGGAAGCCTCCTGGGCCACTTCCCCGTGAGCGGCCTGCGGGATCTGGGGCGTGGCGCCTAGCTCCCAAAAGTTTGCTGGCTCCCGCCCGCCCTGGGCGGGGTGGTCGCCAGCACCTCCGCCACCCCCAGGTGCCCGAGACCTCCGTTCCCCTGCCCAGGCGGGCGGCGGGGCCCTGCCGGGACGGGCGGGCCGCTGGGCTGACGGTAAGGCCCAAGCGCCTGCTGAGCTGCGCCTCAAGAGGCAGCCCGCCACCCCGCCGGCATCCACTGCCGAAGCAGCCTAGAAGGGCCCGATCTCGCCGCGATCGCGGAAGCTAAGCAGGGTCGGGCCTGGTTAGAACTTGGATGGGAGACCTCTAGGGAAGACCGGGTGCTCTAGGCTTTTTGCCCCCCGCTCCGCCTTCTCCTTTTGTCGCTCGCGGCGTTCGCGGCTATCTCCGCCCCCGCCGGGTACAGATGCAAGCCCCACCTCCTCAGGCCCCTCCCACCACAGCAAGCTTCTGATGGGGCGCTCCCTGCCTGCCTGAGCTGCCAGGCGGCCAGAAGGCGGCCCTGGAATGCGGAGACACACCAGACGCTTCCGCCTGACGGAAACGAGACCTGTCCGCGGACCCGGGGGCCGTCCGTGTGGCCCGCGAGCCCCTCGACCTGCACCTGGCCGCCCCCACTGGAGCCCAGCCCCGGCGCCGCCACCTGTCTGCCGGGCTGGCTCTCCACAGCTCCATACGGAAAAAGCCGCCCCTCCGCCGTTTCACCATGGCCGGGCGCGGGAGCGGGGTCGAGGGCCCAGGCCGCTTCCCCGGGCCTGCCGGCCACCTGGGGCGGGGTCCTGAGCTCGGACGGTGGCGTGGGGGCAAGGGTGGCGTTGCTGGGTCTAAGGGGCTTTACCAACACAATGCTGGCTCCCACTGGCTTCGGGCCACCTGCTGTCGGGCAGGAGGGCCGGCCCGGTCTGCGGTTGGGCTTCGCCTAACGCAGCGTGGGCCGGCTACTACTATTGCTCTTGCTGATTCTTCTACTTCTATTTCTGGCCCTCTGCAGGTCAAATATGCTGCCACTATTACTGCTGCTGATGCCACTTCTACTGCTGTTTCTACCACTACTACTACTACTACTACTACTAGGCCAGTGCATGGCAAATACTACTACTATTACCACCACTGCTGCCATTACTACTACTGCTGCTACTACTACTGCTGCTGCTACTTGTACAGGTGCTGCTGATACTACTACTACTAATAGCCCAGTGCATGGCAAATATTAACACTACTACTACTGCTGCTGCTTCTACTATTGCTACTACTACTGCTACTACTAGTAGTCCAGTGCAGGGCAAATTCTACTACGATTACTACAACAGCTACTGCTGCTAATAGTAATGTTACTACTACTGCTCATGCTAGTAATCTAGGATATGGCAAATACTACTACTATTACTACTAGTGCTGCTGCTGCTACTTCCGCTACTACAACTATCAATACTACTAGCCCAGTGCATGGCAAATATACTACTATTATTGCTGTTCCTGCTACTTCTACTACTATTCCTGGCCCACTGCAAGTCAAATATGCTGCTCCAATTACTCCTGCTGCTGCCACTTCTACTGCTATTGCTACCACTATTACTACTACTACTAGCCCAATGCATGGCAAATACTACTACTAATACTACTACTGCTGCTGCTTGTACAAATGCTACTACTACTGCTGCTACTAGTAGTCCAGTGCATTGAAAATACTACTACTACTACTCCTGATGCTGCTACTACTTCTACTACTAGTATCAATACTACTAGCCCTGTGTATGGCAAATCTACTACTACTACTGCTATGGCTGCTACTTCTATTATCACTACTGGCCCACTGCAGGGCAAATCTGCTGGTACTATTACTGCTGCTGATGCCACTTCTATTGCTGATGCTAACTCTACTACTACTGCTACTACTAGCAGTCCACTGCATGGCAAATCTACTACTACTACTTCAATTGCTGCTACTGCTACTACTACTACTGGCCCTCTGCAGGGAATATATGGTGCTACTACTCCTGCTGCTGCAGCCACTTCTCCTGCTGCTACTACCACTACTATTACTACTAGCCCAGTGCATGGCAAATACTACTTCTATTACCACTACTGCTGCTACTTCTACTGCTGCTGCTACCTCCGTTCCCCGGCCTAGGCGGGCGGCGGGGCCCTGCCGGGACGGGCGGGCCGCTGGGCTGGCGGTAAGGCCCAAGCGCCTGCTAAGCTGCGCCTCAAGAGGCAGCCCACGACCGCCACCGGCATCTACTGCCCAACCAGCCTAGAAGGGCCCGATCTCGCCGCGATCGCGGAAGCTAAGCAGGGTCGGGCCTGGTTAGAACTTGGATGGGAGACCTCTAGGGAAGACCGGGTGCTCTAGGCTTTTTGCCCCCCGCTCCGCCTTCTCCTTTTGTCGCTCGCGGCGTTCGCGGCTATCTCCGCCCCCGCCCGGCACAGCTGCAAGCCCCACCTCCTCAGGCCCCTCCCACCACAGCCAGCGTCTGATGGGGCGCTCCCCGCCTGCCTGAGCGGCCAGGCGGCCAGAAGGCGTCCCTGGAAGGAAGAGGCACACCAGACGCTCCGGGGGTGGCCTGAAGGGAACCAGACGTGGCCGCGGACCCGGGGGCCGTCTGTGCGGCCCGCGAGCCCCTCGACCTGCACCTGGCCGCCCCCACTGCAGCCCAGCCCCGGCGCCGCCACCTGTCTGCCGGGGTGGCTCTCCACAGCTCCATACGCAAAAAGCCGCCAATCCGCCGTTTCGCCATGGCCGGGGGCGGGAGCGGGATCGAGGGCCCAGGCCTATTCCCCGGGCCTGCCGGCCACCTGGGGCGGGGTCCTGAGCTCGGACGGTGGCGTGGGGGCGAGGGTGGCGTTGCTGGGTCTTAGGGGCCGTGCCAACTCAATGGTGGCTCCCAGTGGCTTCGGGCCAGCTTCTGTCGGGCAGGAGGGCCGGTCCGGTCTGCGTCTGAGCTGCGCCTAGCGCAGCGTGGGCGGGCAGGTGGGATGCCCAAGGGCCCGCGGTCTCCGGGCCCGGAAGCCTCCTGGGCCACTTCCCCGTGAGCGGCCTGCGGGATCTGGGGCGTGGCGCCTAGCTCCCAAAAGTTTGCTGGCTCCCGCCCGCCCTGGGCGGGGTGGTCGCCAGCACCTCCGCCACCCCCAGGTGCCCGAGACCTCCGTTCCCCTGCCCAGGCGGGCGGCGGGGCCCTGCCGGGACGGGCGGGCCGCTGGGCTGACGGTAAGGCCCAAGCGCCTGCTGAGCTGCGCCTCAAGAGGCAGCCCGCCACCCCGCCGGCATCCACTGCCGAAGCAGCCTAGAAGGGCCCGATCTCGCCGCCGATCGCGGAAGCTAAGCAGGGTCGGGCCTGGTTAGAACTTGGATGGGAGACCTCTAGGGAAGACCGGGTGCTCTAGGCTTTTTGCCCCCCGCTCCGCCTTCTCCTTTTGTCGCTCGCGGCGTTCGCGGCTATCTCCGCCCCCGCCCGGCACAGCTGCAAGCCCCACCTCCTCAGGCCCCTCCCACCACAGCCAGCGTCTGATGGGGCGCTCCCCGCCTGCCTGAGCGGCCAGGTGGCCAGAAGGCGTCCCTGGAAGGCAGAGGCACACCAGACGCTCCGGGGGTGGCCTGAAGGGAACCAGACGTGGCCGCGGACCCGGGGGCCGTCCGTGCGGCCCGCGAGCCCCTCGACCTGCACCTGGCCGCCCCCACTGCAGCCCAGCCCCGGCGCCGCCACCTGTCTGCCGGGGTGGCTCTCCACAGCTCCATACGGAAAAAGCCGCCCCTCCGCCGTTTCGCCATGGCCGGGGGCGGGAGCGGGATCGAGGGCCCAGGCCGCTTCCCCGGGCCTGCCGGCCACCTGGGGCGGGGTCCTGAGCTCGGACGGTGGCGTGGGGGCGAGGGTGGCGTTGCTGGGTCTTAGGGGCCGTGCCAACTCAATGGTGGCTCCCAGTGGCTTCGGGCCAGCTTCTGTCGGGCAGGAGGGCCGGTCCGGTCTGCGTCTGAGCTGCGCCTAGCGCAGCGTGGGCGGGCAGGTGGGATGCCCAAGGGCCCGCGGTCTCCGGGCCCCGGAAGCCTCCTGGGCCACTTCCCCCGTGAGCGGCCTGCGGGATCTGGGGCGTGGCGCCTAGCTCCCAAAAGTTTGCTGGCTCCCGCCCGCCCTGGGCGGGGTGGTCGCCAGCACCTCCGCCACCCCCAGGTGCCCGAGACCTCCGTTCCCCTGCCCAGGCGGGCGGCGGGGCCCTGCCGGGACGGGCGGGCCGCTGGGCTGACGGTAAGGCCCAAGCGCCTGCTGAGCTGCGCCTCAAGAGGCAGCCCGCCACCCCGCTGGCATCCACTGCCGAAGCAGCCTAGAAGGGCCCGATCTCGCCGCGATCGCGGAAGCTAAGCAGGGTCGGGCCTGGTTAGAACTTGGATGGGAGACCTCTAGGGAAGACCGGGTGCTCTAGGCTTTTTGCCCCCCGCTCCGCCTTCTCCTTTTGTCGCTCGCGGCGTTCGCGGCTATCTCCGCCCCCGCCGGGTACAGATGCAAGCCCCACCTCCTCAGGCCCCTCCCACCACAGCAAGCTTCTGATGGGGCGCTCCCTGCCTGCCTGAGCTGCCAGGCGGCCAGAAGGCGGCCCTGGAAGGCGGAGACACACCAGACGCTTCCGCCTGACGGAAACGAGACCTGTCCGCGGACCCGGGGGCCGTCTGTGTGGCCCGCGAGCCCCTCGACCTGCACCTGGCCGCCCCCACTGGAGCCCAGCCCCGGCGCCGCCACCTGTCTGCCGGGCTGGCTCTCCACAGCTCCATACGGAAAAAGCCGCCCCTCCGCCGTTTCACCATGGCCGGGCGCGGGAGCGGGGTCGAGGGCCCAGGCCGCTTCCCCGGGCCTGCCGGCCACCTGGGGCGGGGTCCTGAGCTCGGACGGTGGCGTGGGGGCAAGGGTAGCGTTGCTGGGTCTAAGGGGCTTTACCAACACAATGCTGGCTCCCACTGGCTTCGGACCACCTGCTGTCGGGCAGGAGGGCCGGCCCGGTCTGCGGTTGGGCTTCGCCTAACGCAGCGTGGGCCGGCTACTACTATTGCTCTTGCTGATTCTTCTACTTCTATTTCTGGCCCTCTGCAGGTCAAATATGCTGCCACTATTACTGCTGCTGATGCCACTTCTACTGCTGTTTCTACCACTACTACTACTACTACTACTACTAGGCCAGTGCATGGCAAATACTACTACTATTACCACCACTGCTGCCATTACTACTACTGCTGCTACTACTACTGCTGCTGCTACTTGTACAGGTGCTGCTGATACTACTACTACTAATAGCCCAGTGCATGGCAAATATTAACACTACTACTACTGCTGCTGCTTCTACTATTGCTACTACTACTGCTACTACTAGTAGTCCAGTGCAGGGCAAATTCTACTACGATTACTACAACAGCTACTGCTGCTAATAGTAATGTTACTACTACTGCTCATGCTAGTAATCTAGGATATGGCAAATACTACTACTATTACTACTAGTGCTGCTGCTGCTACTTCCGCTACTACAACTATCAATACTACTAGCCCAGTGCATGGCAAATATACTACTATTATTGCTGTTCCTGCTACTTCTACTACTATTCCTGGCCCACTGCAAGTCAAATATGCTGCTCCAATTACTCCTGCTGCTGCCACTTCTACTGCTATTGCTACCACTATTACTACTACTACTAGCCCAATGCATGGCAAATACTACTACTAATACTACTACTGCTGCTGCTTGTACAAATGCTACTACTACTGCTGCTACTAGTAGTCCAGTGCATTGAAAATACTACTACTACTACTCCTGATGCTGCTACTACTTCTACTACTAGTATCAATACTACTAGCCCTGTGTATGGCAAATCTACTACTACTACTGCTATGGCTGCTACTTCTATTATCACTACTGGCCCACTGCAGGGCAAATCTGCTGGTACTATTACTGCTGCTGATGCCACTTCTATTGCTGATGCTAACTCTACTACTACTGCTACTACTAGCAGTCCACTGCATGGCAAATCTACTACTACTACTTCAATTGCTGCTACTGCTACTACTACTACTGGCCCTCTGCAGGGAATATATGGTGCTACTACTCCTGCTGCTGCAGCCACTTCTCCTGCTGCTACTACCACTACTATTACTACTAGCCCAGTGCATGGCAAATACTACTTCTATTACCACTACTGCTGCTACTTCTACTGCTGCTGCTACCTCCGTTCCCCGGCCTAGGCGGGCGGCGGGGCCCTGCCGGGACGGGCGGGCCGCTGGGCTGGCGGTAAGGCCCAAGCGCCTGCTAAGGTGCACCTCAAGAGGCAGCCCGCGACCCCGCCGGCATCTACTGCCAAACCAGCCTAGAAGGGCCCGATCTCGCCGCGATCGCGGAAGCTAAGCAGGGTCGGGCCTGGTTAGAACTTGGATGGGAGACCTCTAGGGAAGACCGGGTGCTCTAGGCTTTTTGCCCCCCGCTCCGCCTTCTCCTTTTGTCGCTCGCGGCGTTCGCGGCTATCTCCGCCCCCGCCCGGCACAGCTGCAAGCCCCACCTCCTCAGGCCCCTCCCACCACAGCCAGCGTCTGATGGGGCGCTCCCCGCCTGCCTGAGCGGCCAGGCGGCCAGAAGGCGTCCCTGGAAGGAAGAGGCACACCAGACGCTCCGGGGGTGGCCTGAAGGGAACCAGACGTGGCCGCGGACCCGGGGGCCGTCTGTGCGGCCCGCGAGCCCCTCGACCTGCACCTGGCCGCCCCCACTGCAGCCCAGCCCCGGCGCCGCCACCTGTCTGCCGGGGTGGCTCTCCACAGCTCCATACGCAAAAAGCCGCCAATCCGCCGTTTCGCCATGGCCGGGGCGGGAGCGGGATCGAGGGCCCAGGCCTATTCCCCGGGCCTGCCGGCCACCTGGGGCGGGGTCCTGAGCTCGGACGGTGGCGTGGGGGCGAGGGTGGCGTTGCTGGGTCTTAGGGGCCGTGCCAACTCAATGGTGGCTCCCAGTGGCTTCGGGCCAGCTTCTGTCGGGCAGGAGGGCCGGTCCGGTCTGCGTCTGAGCTGCGCCTAGCGCAGCGTGGGCGGGCAGGTGGGATGCCCAAGGGCCCGCGGTCTCCGGGCCCGGAAGCCTCCTGGGCCACATCCCCGTGAGCGGCCTGCGGGATCTGGGGCGTGGCGCCTAGCTCCCAAAAGTTTGCTGGCTCCCGCCCGCCCTGGGCGGGGTGGTCGCCAGCACCTCCGCCACCCCCAGGTGCCCGAGACCTCCGTTCCCCTGCATAGGCGGGCGGCGGGGCCCTGCCGGGACGGGCGGGCCGCTGGGCTGACGGTAAGGCCCAAGCGCCTGCTGAGCTGCGCCTCAAGAGGCAGCCCGCCACCCCGCCGGCATCCACTGCCGAAGCAGCCTAGAAGGGCCCGATCTCGCCGCGATCGCGGAAGCTAAGCAGGGTCGGGCCTGGTTAGAACTTGGATGGGAGACCTCTAGGGAAGACCGGGTGCTCTAGGCTTTTTGCCCCCCGCTCCGCCTTCTCCTTTTGTCGCTCGCGGCGTTCGCGGCTATCTCCGCCCCCGCCCGGCACAGCTGCAAGCCCCACCTCCTCAGGCCCCTCCCACCACAGCCAGCGTCTGATGGGGCGCTCCCCGCCTGCCTGAGCGGCCAGGTGGCCAGAAGGCGTCCCTGGAAGGCAGAGGCACACCAGACGCTCCGGGGGTGGCCTGAAGGGAACCAGACGTGGCCGCGGACCCGGGGGCCGTCCGTGCGGCCCGCGAGCCCCTCGACCTGCACCTGGCCGCCCCCACTGCAGCCCAGCCCCGGCGCCGCCACCTGTCTGCCGGGGTGGCTCTCCACAGCTCCATACGGAAAAAGCCGCCCCTCCGCCGTTTCGCCATGGCCGGGGGCGGGAGCGGGATCGAGGGCCCAGGCCGCTTCCCCCGGGCCTGCCGGCCACCTGGGGCGGGGTCCTGAGCTCGGACGGTGGCGTGGGGGCGAGGGTGGCGTTGCTGGGTCTTAGGGGCCGTGCCAACTCAATGGTGGCTCCCAGTGGCTTCGGGCCAGCTTCTGTCGGGCAGGAGGGCCGGTCCGGTCTGCGTCTGAGCTGCGCCTAGCGCAGCGTGGGCGGGCAGGTGGGATGCCCAAGGGCCCGCGGTCTCCGGGCCCGGAAGCCTCCTGGGCCACATCCCCGTGAGCGGCCTGCGGGATCTGGGGCGTGGCGCCTAGCTCCCAAAAGTTTGCTGGCTCCCGCCCGCCCTGGGCGGGGTGGTCGCCAGCACCTCCGCCACCCCCAGGTGCCCGAGACCTCCGTTCCCCTGCCCAGGCGGGCGGCGGGGCCCTGCCGGGACGGGCGGGCCGCTGGGCTGACGGTAAGGCCCAAGCGCCTGCTGAGCTGCGCCTCAAGAGGCAGCCCGCCACCCCGCCGGCATCCACTGCCGAAGCAGCCTAGAAGGGCCCGATCTCGCCGCGATCGCGGAAGCTAAGCAGGGTCGGGCCTGGTTAGAACTTGGATGGGAGACCTCTAGGGAAGACCGGGTGCTCTAGGCTTTTTGCCCCCCGCTCCGCCTTCTCCTTTTGTCGCTCGCGGCGTTCGCGGCTATCTCCGCCCCCGCCGGGTACAGATGCAAGCCCCACCTCCTCAGGCCCCTCCCACCACAGCAAGCTTCTGATGGGGCGCTCCCTGCCTGCCTGAGCTGCCAGGCGGCCAGAAGGCGGCCCTGGAATGCGGAGACACACCAGACGCTTCCGCCTGACGGAAACGAGACCTGTCCGCGGACCCGGGGGCCGTCCGTGTGGCCCGCGAGCCCTCGACCTGCACCTGGCCGCCCCCACTGGAGCCCAGCCCCGGCGCCGCCACCTGTCTGCCGGGCTGGCTCTCCACAGCTCCATACGGAAAAAGCCGCCCCTCCGCCGTTTCACCATGGCCGGGCGCGGGAGCGGGGTCGAGGGCCCAGGCCGCTTCCCCGGGCCTGCCGGCCACCTGGGGCGGGGTCCTGAGCTCGGACGGTGGCGTGGGGGCAAGGGTAGCGTTGCTGGGTCTAAGGGGCTTTACCAACACAATGCTGGCTCCCACTGGCTTCGGACCACCTGCTGTCGGGCAGGAGGGCCGGCCCGGTCTGCGGTTGGGCTTCGCCTAACGCAGCGTGGGCCGGCTACTACTATTGCTCTTGCTGATTCTTCTACTTCTATTTCTGGCCCTCTGCAGGTCAAATATGCTGCCACTATTACTGCTGCTGATGCCACTTCTACTGCTGTTTCTACCACTACTACTACTACTACTACTACTAGGCCAGTGCATGGCAAATACTACTACTATTACCACCACTGCTGCCATTACTACTACTGCTGCTACTACTACTGCTGCTGCTACTTGTACAGGTGCTGCTGATACTACTACTACTAATAGCCCAGTGCATGGCAAATATTAACACTACTACTACTGCTGCTGCTTCTACTATTGCTACTACTACTGCTACTACTAGTAGTCCAGTGCAGGGCAAATTCTACTACGATTACTACAACAGCTACTGCTGCTAATAGTAATGTTACTACTACTGCTCATGCTAGTAATCTAGGATATGGCAAATACTACTACTATTACTACTAGTGCTGCTGCTGCTACTTCCGCTACTACAACTATCAATACTACTAGCCCAGTGCATGGCAAATATACTACTATTATTGCTGTTCCTGCTACTTCTACTACTATTCCTGGCCCACTGCAAGTCAAATATGCTGCTCCAATTACTCCTGCTGCTGCCACTTCTACTGCTATTGCTACCACTATTACTACTACTACTAGCCCAATGCATGGCAAATACTACTACTAATACTACTACTGCTGCTGCTTGTACAAATGCTACTACTACTGCTGCTACTAGTAGTCCAGTGCATTGAAAATACTACTACTACTACTCCTGATGCTGCTACTACTTCTACTACTAGTATCAATACTACTAGCCCTGTGTATGGCAAATCTACTACTACTACTGCTATGGCTGCTACTTCTATATCACTACTGGCCCACTGCAGGGCAAATCTGCTGGTACTATTACTGCTGCTGATGCCACTTCTATTGCTGATGCTAACTCTACTACTACTGCTACTACTAGCAGTCCACTGCATGGCAAATCTACTACTACTACTTCAATTGCTGCTACTGCTACTACTACTACTGGCCCTCTGCAGGGAATATATGGTGCTACTACTCCTGCTGCTGCAGCCACTTCTCCTGCTGCTACTACCACTACTATTACTACTAGCCCAGTGCATGGCAAATACTACTTCTATTACCACTACTGCTGCTACTTCTACTGCTGCTGCTACCTCCGTTCCCCGGCCTAGGCGGGCGGCGGGGCCCTGCCGGGACGGGCGGGCCGCTGGGCTGGCGGTAAGGCCCAAGCGCCTGCTAAGCTGCACCTCAAGAGGCAGCCCACGACGCCACCGGCATCTACTGCCCAACCAGCCTAGAAGGGCCCGATCTCGCCGCGATCGCGGAAGCTAAGCAGGGTCGGGCCTGGTTAGAACTTGGATGGGAGACCTCTAGGGAAGACCGGGTGCTCTAGGCTTTTTGCCCCCCCGCTCCGCCTTCTCCTTTTGTCGCTCGCGGCGTTCGCGGCTATCTCCGCCCCCGCCCGGCACAGCTGCAAGCCCCACCTCCTCAGGCCCCTCCCACCACAGCCAGCGTCTGATGGGGCGCTCCCCGCCTGCCTGAGCGGCCAGGCGGCCAGAAGGCGTCCCTGGAAGGAAGAGGCACACCAGACGCTCCGGGGGTGGCCTGAAGGGAACCAGACGTGGCCGCGGACCCGGGGGCCGTCTGTGCGGCCCGCGAGCCCCTCGACCTGCACCTGGCCGCCCCCACTGCAGCCCAGCCCCGGCGCCGCCACCTGTCTGCCGGGGTGGCTCTCCACAGCTCCATACGCAAAAAGCCGCCAATCCGCCGTTTCGCCATGGCCCGGGGCGGGGAGCGGGATCGAGGGCCCAGGCCTATTCCCCGGGCCTGCCGGCCACCTGGGGCGGGGGTCCTGAGCTCGGACGGTGGCGTGGGGGCGAGGGTGGCGTTGCTGGGTCTTAGGGGCCGTGCCAACTCAATGGTGGCTCCCAGTGGCTTCGGGCCAGCTTCTGTCGGGCAGGAGGGCCGGTCCGGTCTGCGTCTGAGCTGCGCCTAGCGCAGCGTGGGCGGGCAGGTGGGATGCCCAAGGGCCCGCGGTCCTCCGGGCCCGGAAGCCTCCTGGGCCACTTCCCCGTGAGCGGCCTGCGGGATCTGGGGCGTGGCGCCTAGCTCCCAAAAGTTTGCTGGCTCCCGCCCGCCCTGGGCGGGGTGGTCGCCAGCACCTCCGCCACCCCAGGTGCCCGAGACCTCCGTTCCCCTGCCCAGGCGGGCGGCGGGGCCCTGCCGGGACGGGCGGGCCGCTGGGCTGACGGTAAGGCCCAAGCGCCTGCTGAGCTGCGCCTCAAGAGGCAGCCCGCCACCCCGCCGGATCCACTGCCGAAGCAGCCTAGAAGGGCCCGATCTCGCCGCGATCGCGGAAGCTAAGCAGGGTCGGGCCTGGTTAGAACTTGGATGGGAGACCTCTAGGGAAGACCGGGTGCTCTAGGCTTTTTTGCCCCCCGCTCCGCCTTCTCCTTTTGTCGCTCGCGGCGTTCGCGGCTATCTCCGCCCCCGCCCGGGCACAGCTGCAAGCCCCACCTCCTAGGCCCCTCCCACCACAGCCAGCGTCTGATGGGGCGCTCCCCGCCTGCCTGAGCGGCCAGGTGGCCAGAAGGCGTCCCTGGAAGGCAGAGGCACACCAGACGCTCCGGGGGTGGCCTGAAGGGAACCAGACGTGGCCGCGGACCCGGGGGCCGTCCGTGCGGCCCGCGAAGCCCCTCGACCTGCACCTGGCCGCCCCACTGCAGCCCAGCCCCGGCGCCGCCACCTGTCTGCCGGGGTGGCTCTCCACAGCTCCATAAGGAAAAAGCCGCCCCTCCGCCGTTTCGCCATGGCCGGGGGCGGGAGCGGGATCGAGGGCCCAGGCCGCTTCCCCGGGCCTGCCGGCCACCTGGGGCGGGGTCCTGAGCTCGGACGGTGGCGTGGGGGCGAGGGTGGCGTTGCTGGGTCTTAGGGGCCGTGCCAACTCAATGGTGGCTCCCAGTGGCTTCGGGCCAGCTTCTGTCGGGCAGGAGGGCCGGTCCGGTCTGCGTCTGAGCTGCGCCTAGCGCAGCGTGGGCGGGCAGGTGGGATGCCCAAGGGCCCGCGGTCTCCGGGCCCGGAAGCCTCCTGGGCCACTTCCCCGGGAGCGGCCTGCGGGAGCGGGGGCGGGGCGCCTAGCTCCCAAAAGTTTGCCTGGCTCCCGCCCGCCCTGGGCGGGGTGGTCGCCAGCACCTCCGCCACCCCCAGGTGCCCGAGACCTCCGTCCCCTGCCCAGGGCGGGCGGCGGGGGCCCTGCCGGGACGGGCGGGCCGCTGGGCTGACGGTAAGGCCCAAGCGCCTGCTGAGCTGCGCCTCAAGAGGCAGCCCGCCACCCCCGCCGGCATCCACTGCCGAAGCAGCCTAGAAGGGCCCGATCTCGCCGCGATCGCGGAAGCTAAGCAGGGTCGGGCCTGGTTAGAACTTGGATGGGAGACCTCTAGGGAAGACCGGGTGCTCTAGGCTTTTTGCCCCCCCGCTCCGCCTTCTCCTTTTGTCGCTCGCGGCGTTCGCGGCTATCTCCGCCCCGCCGGGTACAGATGCAAGCCCCACCTCCTCAGGCCCCTCCCACCACAGCAAGCTTCTGATGGGGCGCTCCCTGCCTGCCTGAGCTGCCAGGCGGCCAGAAGGCGGCCCTGGAATGCGGAGACCACACCAGACGCTTCCGCCTGACGAAACGAGACCTGTCCGCGGACCCGGGGCCGTCCGTGTGGCCCGCGAGCCCCTCGACCTGCACCTGGCCGCCACCACTGGAGCCCAGCCCCGGCGCCGCCACCTGTCTGCCGGGCTGGCTCTCCACAGCTCCATACGGAAAAAGCCGCCCCTCCGCCGTTTCACCATGGCCGGGCGCGGGAGCGGGGTCGAGGGCCCAGGCCGCTTCCCCGGGCCTGCCGGCCACCTGGGGCGGGGTCCTGAGCTCGGACGGTGGCGTGGGGGCAAGGGTAGCGTTGCTGGGTCTAAGGGGCTTTACCAACACAATGCTGGCTCCCACTGGCTTCGGACCACCTGCTGTCGGGCAGGAGGGCCGGCCCGGTCTGCGGTTGGGCTTCGCCTAACGCAGCGTGGGCCGGCTACTACTATTGCTCTTGCTGATTCTTCTACTTCTATTTCTGGCCCTCTGCAGGTCAAATATGCTGCCACTATTACTGCTGCTGATGCCACTTCTACTGCTGTTTCTACCACTACTACTACTACTACTACTACTAGGCCAGTGCATGGCAATACTACTACTATTACCACCACTGCTGCCATTACTACTACTGCTGCTACTACTACTGCTGCTGCTACTTGTACAGGTGCTGCTGATACTACTACTACTAATAGCCCAGTGCATGGCAAATATTAACACTACTACTACTGCTGCTGCTTCTACTATTGCTACTACTACTGCTACTACTAGTAGTCCAGTGCAGGGCAAATTCTACTACGATTACTACAACAGCTACTGCTGCTAATAGTAATGTTACTACTACTGCTCATGCTAGTAATCTAGGATATGGCAAATACTACTACTATTACTACTAGTGCTGCTTGCTGCTACTTCCGCTACTACAACTATCAATACTACTAGCCCAGTGCATGGCAAATATACTACTATTATTGCTGTTCCTGCTACTTCTACTACTATTCCTGGCCCACTGCAAGTCAAATATGCTGCTCCAATTACTCCTGCTGCTGCCACTTCTACTGCTATTGCTACCACTATTACTACTACTACTAGCCCAATGCATGGCAAATACTACTACTAATACTACTACTGCTGCTGCTTGTACAAATGCTACTACTACTGCTGCTACTAGTAGTCCAGTGCATTGAAATACTACTACTACTACTCCTGATGCTGCTACTACTTCTACTACTAGTATCAATACTACTAGCCCTGTGTATGGCAAATCTACTACTACTACTGCTATGGCTGCTACTTCTATTATCACTACTGGCCCACTGCCAGGGCAAATCTGCTGGTACTATTACTGCTGCTGATGCCACTTCTATTGCTGATGCTAACTCTACTACTACTGCTACTACTAGCCAGTCCACTGCATGGCAAATCTACTACTACTACTTCAATTGCTGCTACTGCTACTACTACTACTGCCCTCTGCAGGGAATATATGGTGGCTACTACTCCTGCTGCTGCAGCCACTTCTCCTGCTGCTACTACCACTACTATTACTACTAGCCAGTGCATGGCAAATACTACTTCTATTACCACTACTGCTGCTCTACTTCTACTGCTGCTGCTACCCTCCGTTCCCCGGCCTAGGCGGGCGCGGGGCCCTGCCGGGACGGGCGGGCCGCTGGGCTGGCGGTAAGGCCCAAGCGCCTGCTAAGGTGCACCTCAAGAGGCAGCCACGACACCACCGGCATCTACTGCCCAAACCAGCCTAGAAGGGCCCGATCTCGCCGCGATCGCGGAAGCTAAGCAGGGTCGGGCCTGGTTAGAACTTGGATGGGAGACCTCTAGGAAGACCGGGTGCTCTAGGCTTTTGCCCCCCGCTCCGCCTTCTCCTTTTGTCGCTCCCGGCGTTCGCGGCTATCTCCGCCCCCCGCCCGGCACAGCTGCAAGCCCCACCTCCTCAGGCCCCTCCCACCACAGCCAGCGTCTGATGGGGCGCTCCCGCCTGCCTGAGCGGCCAGGCGGCCAGAAGGTCGTCCCTGGAAGGCAGAGGCACACCAGACGCTCTGGTGGCCTGACGGGAACCAGACGTGCCGCGGACCCGGGGGCCGTCTGTGTGGCCCGCGAGCCCCTCGACCTGCACCTGGCCGCCCCACTGCAGCCCAGCCCCGGCGCCGCCACCTGTCTGCCGGGGTGGCTCTCCACAGCTCCATACGGAAAAAGCCGCCAATCCGCCGTTTCGCAGGACGGGGGCGGGGGGAGCGGGATCGAGGGCCCAGGCCGATTCCCGGCCCTGCCGGCACCTGGGGCGGGGTCCTGAGCTCGGACGGTGGCGTGGGGCGAGGTAGGCGTTGCTGGTCTAGGGGCGTGCCAACTCAATGGTGGCTCCCAGTGGCTTCGGGCCAGCTTCTGCGGGGCAGGAGGGCCGGTCCGGTCTGCGTCTGAGCTGAGCCTAGCGCAGCGTGGGGGGAAGGTGGGTAATATGCCCAAGGGCCGCGGTCTCCGGCCCGGAAGCCTCCTGGGCACTTCCAGTGACACTGCCGCGGGATCTGGGGCCGTGGCGCCTAGCTCCCAAAAGTTTGTGGCCTCCCGCCCGCCCTGGGGCGGTGGTGCCAGCACCTCCGCCACCCCCAGGGCCCGAGACCTCCGTTTCCCCTGCCAAGGCGGGCGGCGGGGCCCTGCCGGGGGACGGGCGGGCCGCTCCCACTGGGCTGACGTAAGGCCAAGCGCCTGCTGAGCTGCTACGTCAAGTGGCAGCCCGCCACCCCGCCGGCATCCACTGCCGAAGCAGCCTAGAAGGGCACGATCTCGCCTGCGATCGCGGAGCTAAGCAGGGTCGGGCCGGTTAGAACTTGGATGGGAGACCTCTAGGGAAGACCGGGTTGCTCTAGGCTTTTTGCCCCCCGCGCCGCTTCTCCTTTTGTCGCTCGCGGCGTTCGCGTCTATCTCCGCCCCCGCCGGCACAGCTGCAAGCCCCACCACCTCAGGCCCCTCCCACCACAGCAAGCTTCCTGATGGGGCGCTCCCGCCTGCCTGAGAGGCCAGGTGGCCAGAAGGCGTAACAACGGAAGGCAGGGAACACAAGCGCTAGGGGGTGGCATGAGGGGAACAAGACGTCACCGGCCGACGGACACGGGGGGCCGTCCGGGCGGCCCGCGAGACCTCGACAGCACCTGGCCGCACCCATGCAGCCCAGCCCGGCGCCGCACCTGTCTGCCGGGGTGG